>NC_051176.1:279403470-279508219 GCF_013339695.2 Rhipicephalus sanguineus
AAAACCTCAAGTCATGTCCAACCTCAAGCTCAGCCGCGGTCTCTCTGGCTCGCCTAAAACTCGCTTGCTACATTGTGATGGACGAAAGATCTGTTATAAGCTCTTTATACGGTGAAAAAACGCCAGGCCTGCGCTGAAACCGCAGCACAGTCACAGCGAAAGCTGGAAGAGCGGCGTTTCTAGAGCCCGTTAAGCTCTCTTGGGCTACAATACAAGTACACTAGAAAGGTACCCACTACGCCATAAATCACAATTTTTGTGAAGTTGGGAAGCACCTACTAAGCCATTATTCGTATTCTGCGGAGAAGCGAGGCACCAGCTACACGTCTGAAAGGCATTATGTGCACTTTGTTGACGCGACGACTGATGACGATGAAGAATTATGGCTCAGCCCTTTGTAATGGGTTGGAAGCTTTAAACGGCCCACCAGTTATGCAATTTGCATTGGGTGACGCCCGGTCGCTATTTCCCTCTCCCGTCATGCTGTATAACATACATTGACGTGGGAGAGAGACGGGGGGGGGGGGCGAAGACCTTTACTGAGACCCCGAGGAAATGGATCATGCGCCTATGGGCTTCCTTGGCAAGCAATACAGTGCACTTGCGAGGAACCCACTACGCTATACATCATTGTAATTTTACTGAGACCCGAGGAAATGGGTCATGCGCTTATGGGCTTCCTTGGCAACCAATACCAGTGCACTTGCGAGGAACCCACTACGCTCTAAATCATTGTAATTTTTGAGAAGTAGGGCAGCACGCACTGTGCCATTTTTTCATTCTACGGAGAGCGTCGGTACCTGCTAAACCCATGTAAGGCATTATGCGCACTTGTTGATGCTGTGCCTGATGACGATGAAGAATTATGGCAGAGTCCTTTGTAATGGGTTGGAAGCATTCAACACCTACTCGTTGCGCAATTCGCATTGTGTGACGCCCGGTTACAGAATTCGCGTTTTGTGCGACGCTTGGTGCTTCTTTTTTGCTTCTCTCCACTCATTTATTGCCATATGCAATTGTGGTTTTCCTTCCCGACATGAAGCTTGTATAGGACCTTTTTGCAAAGCAGTTTCAAGCACCGGCATGGCTCAGAGGTTGATACTGGGCTCCACGCAGAGGGCCCAGGTTCGAACCTCGTTCCATCCTGGAATTTTTTTCTTATTTCGTTTTTTTTTTCTTATTTCGAGCGATACTGGTTACGGCACCGGGGGGGCGGCGGCGGCGGCGGCGGCAGCGGCGGACAACTACGGCGCCAAACGGCCGGTGAAATGATCTCATAACAGCTTTCGCTGTAAAAAATATCCTGACATGCGCGTGGTGATCTTAGTGTGTGCGGTACGTAATAAGAGATGACTTCAGAGCACGTTCGGGCTTGAGACACGGAGGTCTTGAGCCGCGGTAACTTTGTGAATGAAGTCGCGAATGACGAAAATTGCGGGCTTTTACAGTGCTATTATGCAAAAAAGTACTCAAATTTACGTATTCATCAAATAAAAAGAAAAAGAAAATGCATTGATGTAATATGCACCTGCTTATTGGTTTCTTGACGTATTCGATAATTCGGCCATTCGGATAATCGGACTTTTTTGCGGTCCCGTGAAACCAATTTAACGAGGTTTTACAGTATATGGACATGACGGCGACGGGCGAGACTATACGCCTCGAGAGTCCATATAATTGCTAAGCAAAAAAAAAAGTCAATATTCGAGCATTACATAGCATCAGGGGAACGTAAGGGGAACGGTATTTTGCACTTTTGTAAGGTTTATTACATCACGTTAAGAGCACTCGCCTTGTGAACATGTGAAGCAGCTAATTTTTGAGAGCAATAATTTATAATTACATCATTATCAAAATATATGCAATGTGCTGCAGCCAAATGACACACTTTCATTATTTATTTTAGAGGATTGATCAAAGGTGTCATTACTTCGCGTGTTGCAAATCTTAAGCGATGCACAGGACCGCAAGGCGTTGCCATAGACGGCAAGGGGTTAGAACGGAGCGAAGAAATTAAGAAATTTGCAGCAATGAAATGGAATCAGCAAGCGCAACGCATGGTGCGTTGGAAATCATAGCAAGAGGCCTTTTTGTTTGTGCTGCACTTCGACATAAGGTAGGCTGATCATGATAACAAACATTCGATATTCGAAGAGAGTTTTTTGCCTCATTTATATGCGATAGGTATCTCGAAATTTGCATATTCGCACACCCCTAATATTAACGCGTTGTTCGCTCTGACTTTCACAAAAACCGCTGCAGACATGACAGGGAATTCTATATCAACAATAATTTTGGAGTTCCTTTTTAATTTGTTGAGGATTGCATAAGCGTAGGTCTTGGGTCTCAGAAACTTTTAGGACCATTTCTACATATAGTCACAACTTCAACGTGTGTATATCTATTGGCTTACATGTGACTATTCGCATATTACACAATGCATCTGAACTAGTACTTTTTCTGCCGCGTCAGCGCTCCAGTGGACAAGAAGTAACAAAAGGAGCACGATTTGAAGGTTGCTTCACTGCCGGCACTCAACACAAGCAGTTAAGCAGAACATGTAACTCGCACAAATATTAGCTTACCACACCTACAGTTAAGACCTCTATTATCAGATGCCACCGGCATTCCTTCCATCAACTCAATTTCTACGGCAACCCATGATCCGCTAGCAGTAAGAAGTCTACTGACAAACCGAAATTCTCCTTTACGCACTGGAATCGAAGTTCATTGAACCGCTGTTCTGTGTGACACGAATATGGAACAACAAACAGCATGAACCTCTACCGGCACAGTGTACACATCGAGTTAGTGGCTCCCCAAATCACCTAAGAGGGGGAGGGGGGCGCAAAATCTGCCGCATACATTGACCCTTCTAGTCACCCAAGAGAGGGGGGGGGGGGCGAAATCTGCCTGATACATTGACTTAGTAGGGCGGGGGGGGGGGGGGGGGCTGCTATGAACCTTTTTTCCCCTCCTCCTCCTGATGGGTAACCCTGCGCACGCTTATGCACATAGATACATTTAATGCCGCTTATCAAGCGATTGTTACGTGCCGTCCAGCTTTTACTGAAAACAGTCTGAATCTTGCTCGACCACGTAACAACGGTATTATTCGACAAGCTCATTGTGACGCCCCAAATTAAACGGAGCATGCGAGCTGTGGCCGAGCTGAGAAAAAATGCATGCCAGCGCTTTGTGAACAGATGCGCTGGAGATATCGAGTGCGTCGGCATATCTGGCTGACCCATGCAGATATTTGACTCTCGCTTTATCGCCGGCTCGAGCGAAGCCGCGCTGCTACCATCACTGCTCGTCAGGGGCGAAGGTGGCGGCATTCCTGGAGATGCGGAAAGCGCATGCCTCCGAAGATTTCTTCACGATGCGGGCCAAACAAATGCATAAAGCATTGAAAGCACCCCTGACTAGCTGTGATGGAAGCAGCGTGGCTTCGCTCGAGCTGGCGATAAGGCGAGCGTCCAAATTATCGCGATGGGTCAGCCAGATATGCCGACGCGCTCTCGCTATCTGCAGCGCATCTCCTGATAGAGCGCGCTGGCATGAAGTCTTGCCTAGTTTGGCCACAGATGGCGTGTTCAGTTTCATTTTTGATGCACCTGTATGCCAAAAGGCTTCAAAGGCTGCAGTACCTTTAACCTGCGAAAAATAGCTCTCCGCGCCCGCAACAAAAAACGAACGATTTGACGTCGTATCCTAAGTACATCGAAGTTCATGACTCAAGAGGCTATCCGTGCCATCACGTGGGCTAGCGTGGTCTCCTTGTTCTCGCGGTCTTTTCGATAGCCACTCATAGAAGGCAATGATTTATGGTTATTAAGTATATCAGTTCTCACATGTGAAAAGACCAACTCAAAAGGACAGACTGGCGGGCTAGTGACCCATTGCGCTCTTTCACCGACCGTGTGATTCTTTACGCTACCGCCGAAATTAAAAATGACAAGCCTGAGGTTGCTGAGGTCAAAGGCATGCAGCAGTACGAGAAATGCAAGTGAACAACTAAATGAAAAATTTACGAAAGAATGGCACAAATCGTATTCTCACCTTCAAAGGCTTCGCTTTCCCCACGGGGAAGTCAACAGCACAGCATTCCGCTTCATCGAACGGGTGTTGATCCAAGGGACACCGCCCACCTTGGGAACTGGCTGCGTGGCACGATTGACAGAGGACGTGTCCGCATGGTAGAACCAGAATCCGCTTGGGAATCATGCAGCAGAGGCCGCACACACGCGAACTGGGCACTTCATCGACAAACCTCGTCGGTCGCCAGTTGACGCCAGCGACGGCGTAGTCGCGAAAACAGTGCACTTGTCGGAGATCCGGCACGGCGTTTCCACTTCGGAAGCGAATCCTTCACTGGCGAAAGGACAGCGTGGCTTTCCAGTCACCGAGCTTATCGCTCGTCGGTGGTCGCGCTTACTTCCATTGTCGCATAGCAACAAGGAGAGATAAAAGTTCGGCAGATCTCATGCGTTGGCGGAATCCGTTTCATGCGCCGCAGCCGGCAAGTAATTGTCTACGCTGCATTTTCTTGACTTTGAGCAGCGTTACGAGGCGGATTGACGTGTTTTTGTAAGTGTAGTAGCTGTGGCGGGATCGAATCCCGGCCGCGGCGGCTGCATTTTCGATAGAGGCGAAAATGTTTGAGGCCCGTGTACTTTAGGTGGACGTTAAAGAGCCCCAGGTGGTCGAAATTACCAGAGCCCTCCACTACGGCGTCTGCCATAATCATATCGTGGTTTTGGGACGTTAAACCCCAGATATTATTGTTATTGTAATAGTTGTGTGCACATCGTGGGCTTACCAGGGACGTCGACTACATTGGCTCTTATAGGGTAACGTATGGTCTGACGTAACGAGAGAACTCACGTTAGAGCACAGACGTCAGTATTATCGAAACGAAGTGCACTTTACGGTGCGATAATGTGAATATCATACGCTAATTATCATATGTAACATTCATTAGCGTATTCCTACGCGGTCGAGCAAAGCATGAATATAGCTTGCTGAACCATGGGAATACAAATGTAATGTTTATTAGACTGCTATGAAAGCGGAGCCAACACTGGAACCACATTTAACGTTAACTCATCGTGGAGCCTGTATCATATGAGTACATATTTAATGTTTATTGCTTTGTTATAAAATGAGATTGTCAGTACTGCAACGACAATTGACGTTTCACCGACATTATACGCCTCCACAGGGTCTTTTCCAAAGGAGTTTCAAGACTTGGCGTGGCTCTGTGGCGAAATACTTACTTCCACGCAGAATGCTTGGCTTCCATTCCTGCTGGGGATCCTGATCTTTACCTCTTTGCATTCGTCGGGTGAACGCTGCTGTTGTTATTGTTTTCTAACGCCTTCGCATTTTAATTACCAATGTCTGTTCTCGCCGCTTCTGGGTTGATATAAACTATCAGCCACCTGTGGCGCATACCCGCATAACGCGGCCCGTGGTATAGGGGTGTGCGCCACACGTGTCAGGTGGGAAGGGTTTGACGACGTACACGACATGTTTTGACGTTATTCATGTCATGACCCAGCAGTCATATTCATCAGATCCTCTTACTCTCCCATGCCAATTTTGGTCTACACAAAGTTAAGGAGGCGATCACGAGAGCACCCCGACGTAGGCGGCTAGATAGATAGATAGATAGATAGATAGATAGATAGATAGATAGATAGATAGATAGATAGATAGATAGATAGATAGATAGATAGATAGATAGATAGATAGATAGATAGATAGATAGATAGATAGATAGATAGATAGATAGATAGATAGATAGATAGAAACACTCAAAGTGTCTTTGCTTCACCAAAAAATCCTTCGCATATAAAAGGGGCCATTCTCTTGTTATAGCGCATATACCATATCGCTCACTTATTGCATGCTGGTTTAATTTGCAATGCGGAGACTAAATGTGCGTTCATTCTTTCTGGCGGTAGTGCTTTTAAATGCGAAGCTTTTATTAGCGAAACAAAGGCACTTTGAATCTATCTATCTATCTATCTATCTATCTATCTATCTATCTATCTATCTATCTATCTATCTATCTATCTATCTATCTATCTATCTATCTATCTATCTATCTATCTATCTATCTATCTATCTATCTATCTATCTATCTATCTATCTATCCGCCTAAGTCTGAGCACTCCCGTAGTCGTTACCGTAATTTTTCACATATCGCACTTAGCCCAAGATAGCATGAATGTATGACCGGCACGACTCACAGGTAGCTACATGAGTAACGTGACATGCTTGTCGCGTACGTCATGAAACCCTTTTCCCGCACTCGCGTGTGGCGCATACTCGCATAAAGCGTGTATGTGCCACAAGTGATATCACTGCATTCTAACCAAGGAGCGTCGTTATGACACTTCGGAAATCTTGACTCGATAATGTTAAAAGCCCATGTCGCAGAAAATTTGGTGCCGAAGTCGACGGCGTTGTCAGAGAACGAACAGTCGCGATCTACGCATAATAATAATATCTGGGGTTTCACGTCCCAAAACCACGATATGATTATGAGAGACGCGTTGTGGAGGGCTCCCGAAAGTTCGACCATCTGGTGTTCTTTAACGTGCACTGACGTCGCACAATAGACGAGCCGCTGGCATTTCGCCTCTATCGAAATGTCGTGGCCGGAATCGAATCCGAGACCTTCGGGTCAGCAGCGGAGTACCATAGCCACTCTCTCTCTCTCTCTCTCTCTCTCTCTCTCTCTCTCTCTGGTGCTGTGTGTGTGTGTGTGTGTGTGTGTGTGTGTGTGTGTGTGTGTGGGTGTGTGTGTGTGTGTGTGTGGTGTGTGTGTGTGTGTGTGTGTGTGTGTGTGTGTGTGTGTGTGTGTGTGTGTTGTGGGGTGTGTGTGTGTGTGTGTGTGTGTGTGTGTGTGTGTGTGTGTGTGTGTGTGTGTGTGTGTGTGTGTGTGTGTGTGTGTGTGTGTGTGTGTGTGTGTGTGTGTGTGTGTGTGTGTGTGTGTGTGTGTGTGTGTGTGTGTGTGTGTGTGTGTGTGTGTGTGTGTGTGTGTGTGTGTGTGTGTGTGTGTGTGTGCGCGCGTGCGCGCGTGCGCGCGTGTGTGTGTGTGCGCGCGTGTGCGCGCGTGTGTGCGTGTGTGCGCGCGTGTGTGCGCGTGTGTGCGCGTGTGTGTGCGCGTGGGACATCGCTAGTATTAAAGGACCATTTTTGTTTCACCGCGTTAACCTTCATTTCATTACTCCACAACTAACTTCAAAGCAAGGCTATTTTAGAAATTAGTGCGTACACTTTACGACTCGGGAGCACAACGTCTACATACCGTTTTTATTGAGCAGCCGGGACCTCGCTTTAAAGGATCGTGATGTGCTCTCCACAAGCGCAATGTATGTATTTATTCTTTTGCATAGACCAGTGAATCTCGCACGTGGAACGTCAGCGAACGCACGTGTACAACCAGACGAAGCTGCTGTGACGTCGGTGCACCAGGCATCCTCATGGAAACGAACAGTGCTACGGCGGCCCTGGTGACGTATGTGAACACACACACAAAAAAAAAGAAGAATTCACGGGCCTGTATTTCGCAAGTATGCCTCGGGCGAATGGCGATTCCCTCTTGTTGGGCTCTGGGACCTGCGACAATATAGACATTATATATGAAGCAGCGCACGACGACAGGCACAAAAGGAACGAAAGGGACACCGCTGCACTCTCAACTAGTTTATTTCGCAGAAAAACATGGTTAATATACAACAAGACGGTGTACCACGTGCTACAATGTCCTTCAAGCTACATCATATTTTCTAAAAAGCACACTTCGCAATCGCTCAAAGTTATCGATGCTTGGCTAATGCAGTAATCTTTTCTTTTTGCGAAGTGGAAGGCCTCGATCACTTCCCTGGTCACCTGATCTCTGTGACTGGAGAGTACTTCAGTCTCAGAGAAAAGCGGGGAGCCCCCACACTCCGAACAATGCTGCCTTATGTGTGAGTAAGCATTATTAGCTAATGCTCTCTTGTGCTCCGTCAACCTTGTATTTATGCAACGGCCAGTTTGGCCGATGTACATCTTCCCGCATGACACGAGCAAACAGTATACCACTGCACTCGCCCAACTTTCGACATTACTGGACAATATAGACAGATTGCCCGTGACGTCACAGAAGAAGCTTCTCGGCGTAATAGTACCCGAACATCGCAGCCGCTGGGAATGCAGGATATTCCCAGTTAAGAATGAGCACAATTAAAAAGGAATCTGGTCAGGCATATCCTGCTCGCGATAATCTATCTCCCCGATAATCCTGCTCACGATTAAGTGGCGACAGTCTTGATTTGTGGCGAGGCTAAGCGCGTGGGAAAGTCTCGCCATGAATCTATACCAGCTCACCCAGTACACCACTTCGGTCTTTATTTGGTCTGCGCAGAATGGCGTTGCATAGGGGCTGTGTGCGCGTTTTTCCTTTTTTTTTTATTTCGAAAGCCTGCCCTTATGCATAGTACTACGCTGTGTAAAAATACACATGCAAATTTGCTTCATGTATGAAGTGTAGCAGTGAACGGTGGAACGGTTTGTGAATCCCGCAATCAAGGTTTGGGTTGTCGGCCAGGCCTGACACCTGGTGCACGGAGGTGGCGCAGACGGCTTAAATGTACACCTGTAGAAGTTCACAGCAAATGTATTTCAGTCACAATAATACGTAACAAGAGTTGCCAGAATTACTGCGTAGCGACTTATCTCCTCGCCACTGCCTCACAAAACTTGCGACAATTACTGCCACGCAATAAATGAAAACTCAAAGGGTCACACATACATTGACCTAACACGTCTCCAAGGCGAAAGCCATCTTTACCTGCTCAGTCGATGTATTCGTCCTCTTCAGCCGAGTCGTCAGAGCGCGTTTCTTCTTCACCTATAAAACTGAAGCGAATATGGAACCACAATGTTCCGTTTAGAAAGAACTCAGAGCTCTCCGTAGTATCAAGCAATTTTCGGAATGTGCAATGAAAATGAAGGAGCGAATCATCATGCTTACAGCAGCAGGGTTCCTGAAAGGAATAAAGTTCGCCTATGCACTTATGATATCTGTCGTACGCAGTGACTGACAACGAAGGCGCCAGAAACAGTGAGCCCTCCAGCATACCGTAAAAATCAATCTGCACATAGAGAAAGTATGGATCCTTAAAGACTTCAACCTTAGAGTACGCGTCCTTCGTGTGTAATACTGTTATCTTGGCAAAATTTGCGCTCTCTTCCCGCGAGAACATGTGCTGGACAATGTTTTCGATGGCCAGCTGGTACAAAATGTCCCCTCGCACTGCCCTCCATGTGCAATCTGATGTCAACGTCGACGGTAACATAGGTGAGCTTAAGTGGCATTTAACGTTCGTAGGTCCACAACCGGTAACAGCGTACTGCGGGTAACCCCGCGAGGAAGTTTTCCGCTCACGGTTAACAGCGTACTGCCGGTAATCCCGCGAGGAAGTTTTCCGCATGTTTTCCAGGACATCTGCTGGCAGGTTGGTGAAGAAATCCAACTTTTGGGGTACAATCGGTTTTTCCGAGCACGACAGCGACGAAGACGACGTACTGGTTTGCTCGGTTGGATTTCGCCGAGAAGCAGGCTCTTGCGACGCGTTCGATGGGGTCGTGGCCGTGACTTTAGACACCATTGACTTAGCGATCCGCGCGGACTCTCCGACCCCGCGAGTCGCCGTCATAGGAGATCCCTGGTTCGCGAGCCGTTCGGCGGGTTCATTCGTTTTGCTTTGAACTTCAGGCAGCAGCTCGTCGTAGTGCGGGTCCCTCAACAGCGTCTTCACTTCTTCGAGAGAAGCAATGACGTCTTGAAGTGTCAATGCATCAGATTCCGGTGACGGGTTCTCTGTGGCTGCCGGAGAAACAGCGGCAGTGCACCCGGCCACGTAGTGCGTTGACAGTTCCCTGTGCAGGACTTTCTCGCCGCACCGCAAACACTCCACAGCATGGTAGTCACACTCGGTCTCGTTGTGTTTCAGCATATCTTCGATGGCACCCACGAACTCGCATCCGTGCTCTTCGTTCCAGCAATGAACCTTCATAACAGAAAGAAAAAAGAACAATGAAATTCGGCATGTCCTCCATAACCTCTCAGCACGGGCAATTGTGGATCACGTATTTGCAGTGACATGCATAGGCGTGCGCAGGGGAGACGCCCCCCCCCGCCCCCACTTCCCCTCTGTACTCATCTAAAGGGGGCGCAAATTCTGCCCCATACACAGTCGGACCCTTCATGTAATTTTTTTTATTGCGCAGAGCTATGTGTACACGTGTTTTTTGACGATAATGGCGACCAAGTACGACTGATGTAGCATTCAAGGAACTGTTTACTTCCGATCTTTACCTTACCGCCGGAATGCCGGGGACAAATGACACGCCGCTGTAAGAAGCGCGTCATCGCTTCATTGTCACTCTCGCATCCATTGCGGAGAGTGCTTTCTTTCGGACTCGACCAGGGCGAGGGGGGAAGAAATTTGCTCCCCCCCCCCCTAATTAATAGATTACCCTGCGCACGCGTATGGTATTATGCACTGCATCAAGCCGCCACCAGGGTGCACAAAGGCAGTATGAAAGTATTAACGTTTTTTTTTAATTGTGTAGCCCGTCTTGTCGTCCATTCACTGACCCATGGTCACGCAGTGGTCAATACGGGCCTAAAACAAGACTAACAATGCTCAAACGTAGTGCAAAATAGACTAATAGGGTCTAAAATAACGTAAACATCAGAAGTGACCGAGAATTAAACACAATAATTTGCCTAAAATCGCCAAAAATGCTTCTGAAAGATCTGGCTGATAGCCCCGCCGCGCTAGAGAGGGCGCCACCGCCGCACAATGCACGCGATCGCCGAGGGAATCTCTAGATTGCCCGTGCTACGCATTCTTTCACGCTTGACGGTAGTGAAGCTGCATTCATCGCGAGATTTGGAACTACACCAAGGCTTGCGCAAGAACGACCTTAGCACGGGATTTAGCGGGGCAATTAGCGCGCCATTTCCACAGCTGTATGATGACAGGGACCGCTGTGGAAAATAAACCATATGTTGCAAGTCAGCGCTGTGTCCGCGTTGCTTTTCGTCCTTGTTCGTTTATGCGCTACGAAGTGAGCCATTTTAGAATTTACTCGGCGCATGCGAACTGCGTAGGCGCTATCTGTGATCGCGTCAATAGCGACTGGGATCAAGGCCGCGACACGCTGTAGATTAGTTTTCGCCGCCTGCCTTCAGAACTGCGTAGTCGCCATCCAATCCCTTATTGTGCATTGGCGAGTCAGGTTCATTCAGCAGCTGATGCGATGCTCAGCAGTTTCGTTTCGACCACTTAGGCCGCTCGCGTGCCTTGAGAACTGCGTGGACGCTTTATGATCGTGTTTTTAGCGACCACGGTTACATCCAAAGAGGGCGCGGCGCTCAGTAGGTTCCTTTTGACTTCGGGCAATGCGCGTGCAATGTCACAAAACTCAAACATTATGGGATCTGTTGAAAATAAAGAGCTTCAGCCGTGGTACGCGTGCTGGCCTAAAACTGGATTGCTACTTTGTGATGGACTAACGATCAGTTGCGGGCCATTTTTCCGGCGAAAAAATTATCGCCACCTGTGCATGGTGCAAGCGGTATGTAATAAGGGATGGCCTGAGAGCACGTTTCGGCTTAAAACACGGGGGTCTTGAGATGCGGTCACAATGTGAACGAAGCAGCGAATGACGAAAAATGCGGCTTTTACAGGGCTATTATGCAAGAAAGAACTGAATTTACGTATTCCTCTAAAAAATGAAAATGCATTGATGTAATAGACACGTGTTTCTTATTTTCTTGATACTTTCGATAATTCGGACTTTTTTTCGGTCCTGTGAATCCTAATTACCGAGCTTGAACCTTATATGGACCATGACGACGACGGCTGAGAATACGGCAACTGATAAGCAAAAGAGGAAGGCCTATGTTCGAGCATAACATGGCATAATGGGGGGGGGGGGGGGGGGGTATTTTTCACTTTTGTAAGTTTTGTTACAGCACGTTAGGAGTGCTCACCCCGTCAACATGTCAAGCAGTTAATTTTTGTGCTCGATAATTTGTAACTATACCATTATCAAAAGTATATGCAATGTCCTACAGCTAAGTGACGCACTGTCATTACTTATTTTAGAGGATTGATCAAAGCTGTCATTACTTCCCGTTTTGTAATTTTTTAGCGATGCACAGGAACGAAGGGGGTCGCCAAAGGTGGCAAGGGTTGTAAACGCAGCGAAGAAATTGAGAAATTCGGAGCAATAAAATGGATTTATAGTCGGATAGAACTGAGGGCCCCGCCCAGAAGACCGAAGCGCGCTAGCCTATCGCCTCCGCGACTAAAGAAATAGGCCTGCTCTCCGAAGGCGGGTTTACCGGCCGTCCGGCTCATGACGTCAATCTGGAGTGAACGTTCATTGGTGCAGGCTTATGTGAGTACGCCTGCGAGGAAAAAAGTCACAGTTTCGCCGCAAGGGCGAAGCAATGAATGCGATAGCAAGAAACTAATGCTATGCGAAGTGAGGCTCGCCAATGGATACTCTCAGTTTGAACAGCGCTCCTGTTGCAAAGGCGGCCGAAGCAGAGAAGGAAACTAACGTGCTTCAAGTGTCGAGCTGTGACACTTGATAGTTCGCGCTCATTTTCTGTTTGTTCGTTTAGCGGCGTCCCTTGAGCTCGAGTGACTTTGGTACGCTCCATAACATGAGCACGGACATCACGGTGAAAGCTCGAAACATTCCTCTTCCCCTCACCACGAGAAAACCGCGCGAGCAGACAGCGGAAGGGCAAGGTTCTCCCTGCGCAAATATAGGAAGCGAGCGAGCTCGCCGACGATTTTTATATGCGCCCGTCGCGCTCCTAGCGCCATCTCGCTGGTAATGAAGAAACGCTTATAAGCGCCTGCCGTCTCTGAGTCCGTTCAGCGGTAAAGGGCGTGTATATAACGCTCGCCGTTAGCTACGTGGAGGATCTGCGTTTCGTGGCGTAGTGGTTAGCGCCACTCGCTGCGGAGCAAGAGGTCCCTGGTTCGATTCCGCGCTTCGGAAGCATTTTTCTGAATTATTTTTCTTTGGGGCTTTTATATATATATATATATATATATATATATATATATATATATACATATACGGTGCATGACGGCGACGGCAAAATCCAGCCGAGACAGTCCATATAATTGCTATCGCAATAAAAAGCCGCGGACTTCATAAAGCTGCATCCGAGTATAGTGCAGCCCATGCATGGTGGCGTTGGAGATGATACGGAGAGGCCTTTCTAATTACGCTGCATTTTGACATAAGGTAGGCTGATTATGATGATGATGAAATATTCGATATTCGAAGACAGTTTGTTGCCCATATGCGAATGGTATTTGGAGAATTGTATATTCACACACTCCCAATATTAAGGCGTTGTTCGCTCTTTGAATTTCACACGAACCGCTGCCACTGAGAGGCGATTCTATATCACCAAAGGCTTTGGCATTCCTCTCTAATTTGTGGAGGATTGCATAAGCGCAGGTCTTGCATGTCAGCAACATATACGCCTTGTGCACCGCCTATAGAGGCGCCACTGATAGCCACCTAGCGGGCGCCGCCGACAGTACGTGCGGGAAGCCGAGCAGACGACAGCGCTTTGCACAGCTTTGCTGTGAGGAGATGAATGAAGTTCGCGGCTGCTATTTCCCCTTCGTGCGGGTGCCAGACAACTAATTCTGCACTGGCAGCTGCAGGAAAGGCGCGGGCCTCTACGAAAGTGGACTTGTGCACGATGTTTGTCACGAACGAGCGCTTAACTAAGCGCACGTCGCCGATTTCGAACGACGGCATGAAAACCTGGCCGGCCTGGCGCCGACGGTTCGTGCGCGACAGAGCGCGTGCATCGAAAAAACAAGTATAAAAAGGCACCGGGAGCGCGCCCGCGCGCCTCTTACCCTCTCCGCAGAAGACGCCACCGACACAGCCAACGAACTCGAAAGATCGGGATATTCGAGAAAGCAAAGCCGAGCCAGCGGCGCCGTCTGATTCCGCAGACGAATCGGTGAGAGGATCTCGCCCTTTCCCTAGCTTTCGCTGTGCTACGCACAGACGAATCATACGCACCTTAACGAACCCAGGCGGGAGCCGATACAGGCAATGCAAGCGCAGCAAGCGCGCGGGGGCAAGTCAGTCAGTGAGGAGTTAGTCGGCGAAGAAGTTATGTCGTTCTAGTGATAGCATGGTTCGCTCGACCGCAGAAGACGTGTTGTTTGATGATCTAGTGCTCTGAGTTAAGTATCAAGAGATGACAGTGACAACTTTTGAAGAGGGTCGCCGAGAAGGCATGTGATGACCGACTGCGGAGGAGAACGAACGTCCGCGTGGAGTGAATCGTCGTGCCGGTGAATATCAAAGGTGCGTCGCGAAGACCAGCGTAACAAGATCCAGCTATGAGGTGCAGCTCGTGGTGAACATCCGCTTTGTTTTGTTTACAAAGGTGACGTCTCAATCACTTCTTGTTCTTTCTGCATTTCTGCCATTGCTGCATTTCTGTTTCTGTAAATAATAAATATAGAACTTAGCTTGTAATAGCGCGGTACATGTACCGCGCTAGTACAAGCTAAGTTCATGGATGACCAACTCGCCCGAACTACAACGCTTCTGAAATATAGAACGTTTGAGCGAAATGCCCTGCACGGCGGTCGAACCGAACCAACGCATGCTCACGCTGATAACTTTGGTCGTCTACCAGTGTCAACATGATCGAGTGCATCCAACGAGCACCGATATGGCAGAACGAAAGCATTAGAACAAGAAGCGACGTGTTAACCCGCGCAATGACGAAGCGGCTCGTCTTTGCCAACGAACAGCGGCGATCCATTGCTTCCGTCGCTCTTGCTCAGTAGGCCTTGCGGTAAGTGAGTAAAACCGTGTTCCGGGCGCGTTTTTGTAGGTGTTTGAGCACTCCACTCCACAGCAATTGTTATTAAACATCCCTTGAAGTTTCGGCCACCACACATACGACGAACGTTGCTTATTTCACTACGGAAACGTGAAGAACGCGGAAACACACGTACACAGGCGTCCACTGTTAAAGGGAACATCGGAGCGTGTGGCGGCAGCTCGGCGCCACCGCCGGCTGCAACGAGATTCGCGCAGATGCATTGAGCACCGTGGCCAGTGCTCTTTCGTCGCGTCAGCGGTTCGCTTTGCGACGATTCGCAGCGCGGAAGCAGACGGCCGCAGACGACGAAAGAACACGACTCACAGCGCGCACCGCGCCTGCGCGAAACTACGGTCCCTAGAATATACTGGCTAGTCTGCCGTCTCCGCGCCGTCCCCATGCAAGGCCGCGTCCGCGCCGCGGATGCCTGCGCAGGGGGCGCTGCTATCCATCGGAGCGCCTGCACTCCTGCACGGTGCATGTCGCGCAGGAGTACGCAGGAGGAATCGGTGGAGCATCGCGCCTTGCCTTTCATTTGGCGCTCCCGCATGAACTACGCGTTTTCGTTCTGTTCGTCTGGGCAGAGAATGGAAAGTCTTCAACCGACCAAACATTGCATTCAACGTCGTCTCTTGTCTGGACACTGCCGTGATCACACTAAGATCAATGGTGGATCCAGTCCAGACACTCATTTAAGAGCGCGCGGTTGCTCGGAGCAAAACAAAAGGACGCAAAATTCACTTTTTTTGTGTGTTAAGGAGTTACTGTTATCACAAGACTGCCATCACAATATATATATACCGGTAAATTGTCCTTACTAAGGTACCAAACATTTCTAAGACCAGTTTTTAATAAGCAAACAATTCTGAGAGTAAAAACATTACTTCAGATATATTTAGTGTGCTAAGTCTCGTAATCATAAAGGTTGGTTCTCGATGTGTTACGGAGACAATAAACGGAATGCACTTCTCAGAATGGGTGAGTATATTAATGACAGACATCGTAATATTGGAGATTTTTTTTCAACGATATATATATATATATATATATATATATATATATATATATATATATATATATATATATATATATATAGATATATATATTTATTTATTTATTTATTTATTTAAAATATTGCAACTCTCATTAGAGAGCGTGGCAGTTGGGTAGTACAATGATTTTCAGTACAAGCAATAAAAAATAGCCCTACAATGACGCCACAAATAAGTTGCGCCTCCCAGGGGCTGGGACATTTACAGCAGAAGCTTGGCACATCAGAACCATGTCTACCAGCCGAAGAACAGACATATGGGATCTTTTCCACGAGTATCTTGCCACAAGATTCGAAATTATAAAATGAAAGGGCTGTTGGCTTTCATAATGTGCGTTTTTTTGGTTTTTGGCTCCTCCACTGAAACTATAGGTTCGTTCTTTAATGGCGCTGTGGCATGCCGGAATGAGCGGGAAATAGGCGCGAAGCGCGGCACAAGAACACATGTATTGGCGGCACAAGAAATGCTCAACCAGATTTGTCGTTCATTAATGTCAATTCGTGGACTGCTCGCCCACCGCACATGTTTCGCTCTGCTTATTTCTTTCGTTTGCTTTTTTTAACACGAAAGTGTTTTATGCTGAGGTCCACCACGTACATCCGTCACGGATATGACGTTGATAAAACGGACGCCAACGGGTGAGAAAGAAAAAACCAAGAAAAGATACCCCGCTGGGAATCGAACCCACGACGTTGCGGCCGCGACGGCAAGCGCCCGACGCCCTACCCACTAAGCTAACACGGGAGAAGCTAGACACGGCGCGAACGCGCCTTATATCACACATTCTCTTTCGCGGCGGGCAGAGCGGGGCGGTGCCGCCGTCTGTGAGATGTGAAAAGAAGTAATGCTTCACAATCGACACTTACTAGCGCTTACTCCGAGATTGCACGCGATATCGGAGGTCATGGTTAAAGCGTCTCGATACCAGAGAGGTAGACTGGCCGCGCTGGCGTCGCCGAGGCACCCTTGACGCAGTTACGTTCTTTGCCTTTGGCTTCGTGTTAGCGTGCGTCGGCTCAGCGGAGTAGTGTTGCTTCCACGTGCACCAACGGGATCTCTCCGCCACCGACTGCTTCAATTGCAAGAGCACCGACTAACAAAACTGCTGCAATATGCATTGCAGAAAGGACGCGATTTCGACGGGCGAATGTCGTGCCTTGGTGTAGCGAGAGCAGCGCCCGCGAGACAGAGGCCAGCGGGACGCACGCGTTTGCGGCTTAGGCTACGAACCTCTACCTCCCGTGTTGCTGAAGCGCAGTGTGTGTTATGTATGCATGAGCACAGGCGTCGGCTACCCATTACTAGAAAGCGCACACCGTGCCGTTTCTCTCTTTGAAGAACTGCATACCGGGTACCAGTGTTGATTATGAGCTTGTTGATATTCTTACGCGGGATTCACGATTCGCTGTGTCCAATATATGTTCACACCGTCAGCTACCACAACGGTTTAATCATGATCATGGGCGTTAGTCTTCGCGATAGAGACATGCTGTCAACATGGGTGCATCCACGTCAAACGGTGCTATAGCTGCCAAACACGAATAGACATTGTACAAGCTCACATATATCACTACACAATAAGCACTACAATAAACGTGAAGACACGTTTCACTTTCGTGTTATACCGATTCCTATGACGGAGGGATCAGCCATATTTTTTAGGTATAGGGATAGCTGACCGTTCTCTCACATCGTAGTACAAGATATTCGAAATCGGTTACATTTCCAAAACAGAGAACACACATGACAGACTCGCGCTGCTTTTCGCCTTTCGGCTTTTCACGTTTAGGTTGTTCTTCGGTATAGGTCTCCCGTTCGTAAGCGGGTAACGAGCACACATGTCCTCATTAGAGTATAAAAATAGAAATACTATTTTTTAATACGCTTTAGACCACCGAAAAAGAGCCTAAAGCGTCCCTCCAACAAGTGACGAGGATTCGTCACTGTACAATATTGCCACGCCCACTTCTTGTCTTGTTTTGATGTATTCGGATTTGACCGGCAGGGACGGTTATCAACGTTCGACACTGTCCGCGAAGTAGTGTTCTAGAAGCGTCGCGATTGTAGTAGATCGGTTTGTTAAGATTGCGCCCCGCACGCGAATGTTCCAGTTTTGTCTAGAGATAACGCCGCCACCAGCGATATTGCTGGAAAGTTCGATAGCGCCTGTTCGCTGTTCGCGCTTGATCGCTTGTCAGTTGATCGACGGACGACGCCCTGTTCGCCGCTATCATTGTACAGCGTGCATTGCTGTAGTTCTAGTTCTCATTTTCCGGCCAAAAGTTCGGCCAAATAAACAGTTTCATCCTACAAACGCCGACTGCTGTGTTCGTCGACGTCACGACCACGTGACATCTGGTGGAGGTGCTGCTGCTTCCATGATCCGGACGCCCCCGCGAAGCGCTGACCCAAGCCCGAGCCGCGAGGAGGACGACGGAAAAGAAAACCCGGATCGTCGAACAAGCCGCAGGCAGAACGGACTACCGCCAGAGCACGGGCTCCTTCCCGAACAAACCAGGCAGCCCCAAGTCCCAACACCGACCGCAGCGACGATGACCGACCCCGTGCAGCCTTCGCCGATCCTACTCCGGCAGCCCAAGGAGCCGCCGACCTTCCGCGGGTCGTCTTTCGAAGACCCGGAAACCTGGCTCGAGACTTTCGAAAGGGTCGCAACATTTAACAACTGGAACGCCGACGACAAGCTGCGCCATGTGTACTTCTACCTGGAAGAAGCAGCAAGGACATGGCTCGAGAACCGGGAGTCCACGCTTCGAACCTGGGATCTCTTTCGCAGTGCTTTTTTGGAGACGTTCACGAGCGTCGTCCGAAAGGAAAGGGCCGCAACCTTGCTGGAGACACGGGTTCAGCTCCCGAACGAAAACGTGACCATCTTCGCGGAAGAAATGACCCGGCTGTTCCGCCATGCTGACCCCAACATGCCTGAAGAAAAGAAGGTTCGTTTCCTCATGCGAGGAGTAAAGGAACAGCTCTTCGCTGACCTAATGAGGAATCCGCCGAATACCGTCCAAGAATTTGTCTCCGAAGCAACAACAATCGAGAAAACGCTTGAGATGCGAACAAGGCAATACAACCGCAGCTTCTCGACCACAAGCTGCGCCGACGTTCAAGCGCTAGGATCCACCGACCTGCGTGAGACGATTCGAGCAATCGTGCAAGAGGAGCTGCGAAAACTTCTACCTTCGTCGCAACCTCAAGTAGCTTCCATCGCCGACGTGGTGCGCCAGGAGATCCAGCATTCACTCGGTGCGCCTCAGCAAGCAGAGCCGCAGCCGCAAGCTATGAGCTATGCTGCTGCAGCCCGCCGTCAGGCTCCTCCTCCACGTCCACGCCAAGACGACACACCGCCGCAGTACCGTCGCCAGACGCCGCCAGCGACGCCCTACCGACCACCTGTCGGCCAGACGCCGCCGCCGCCGCCACCGACGCCCTACCGCCCACCTGTCGGCCAGCGCTACACCCCGAGGAAGACCGATGTCTGGCGTGCCCCTGACAACCGCCCGCTCTACTACCACTGCGGGGAGGCCGGCCACACGTACCGCCGCTGCCAGTACCGTCAGATGGGGCTACGCGGATTCCCCGTCAACGCGCCGCGCCCGCAGCAAGGCGAACGGCCTCGCGACATCGACGACTACATCACAGGCACACAGTGGCAAGAACGACGACCTTCCCGCTCACCGTCGCCCGGCCGCTACATGTCACCGCACCGCCGGCAGTACACTGGCCCAAACCGGGGCCGGTCGCCTAGCCCGTATCCGGAAAACTAAGGGCAGCAACCGATGGAGGTGCGGTTGCTGAACGGCGAATTGCTGAAGATCCTCCGCCGTCGACGACAACACCGCGACGAAGTTCCGAGCCCCCGCCGCACGCCGTCGACGTCCCGAAGACGAAACTTTGCGACCGGAAGCAGACCTGACGACGCAACGCGGAAGCAGCGGTGCAAACCGACGTAGCCGTGACCCGACGCCGCAACGTAACCGCAACGCAAGACGGCGGACTAGCGACCTCGACGTTCTGATCGACGGCCACAACGTCACCGCTCTCGTCGATACTGGAGCCGACTATTCCGTCATCAGTGGGCCGTTCGCAGCAAAGTTGAAGAAAGTTAGGACTGCTTGGGAAGGCCCCGAGATCCGTACCGCTGGAGGCCATCTAATAACGCCGATTGGTGTCTGCACGGCGAGAGTCACTATCAACAACCGGACTTATCCTGCGAGCTTTGTAATCCTACAAAACTGCTCCAGGGATGTGATACTTGGAATGGACTTCCTAAGTGACCACGGCGCCGTCATCGACTTAAGAACCCAGTCGATAACCCTATCGTCGTAGAAAGCGACACCAACGGATACGAAGCCATGTCAACATGCCCTGGACGTGCTCGAGGATCAAGTCACCATTCCTCCTAGATCCAGCATCATAATTCCCATCGGCACCGAAACGGCTGAATGCATCGAAGGTGTCATCGAGAGCGATCAGGGTTTGCTGCTAGACCGTGACATTTGCGTCGCAAGAGGCATTGCTCGGCTGTATGAAGGGAAAGGAAGCGTGATGCTAACGAATTTCAGCCAGGAATAGACACCTGAGCAGGGGCACGACGATTGCATACATCGAAGAAATCTTGGCCGTCAGCGATGCGTTTGCCTTTTCAGATTCTGACGAAGCTACGACGACGATCCCTGAGCCACCCTTCGACGTAAACCGAAGTCTTCCCGCTCGCCAACAGCAACAGCTTCGACGCCTTCTGCAGGAATACAGGGACTGTTTCTCGTCGTCGTCGCGGGTCCGACAAACGCCCCTTGCTAAGCACCGCATCATAACAGAAGAAAATGCTCGACCACTCCGTCAGAGTCCCTACCGGGTTTCGACGCGGGAACGGGAGGCCGTTAAGAAACAAGTCGATGAAATGCTACGCGACGACATCATCCAGCCGTCCAACAGCCCGTGGGCGTCTCCCGTGGTGTTAGTGAAGAAGAAGGATGGGACCCTACGTTTCTGCGTCGATTATCGTCGCCTGAACAAAATCACAATGAAGGACGTATACCCTCTCCCACGGATAGACGACACCCTGGATAGACTCCACAACGCGAATTACTTTTCGTCGATGGACCTCAAGACCGGCTACTGGCAAATTGAAGTCGACGAGAGAGACCGAGAAAAGACCGCCTTTATAACGCCGGACGGCCTGTTCGAGTTCAAGGTCATGCCCTTCGGTCTTTGCTCGGCACCTGCGACTTTCCAACGAGTCATGGATACTGTATTAGCTGGCTTGAAGTGGCAGACTTGCCTTGTTTACTTGGACGACGTCGTTGTGTATTCCTCGAACTTCGACGAACACCTCCAGCGACTTCAATCCGTACTTCAAGCAATCAAGAACTCCGGGCTCACCCTGAAGCCAGAAAAGTGCCGCTTCGCGTACGAGGAGCTCTTGTTTCTGGGTCACGTGATCAGCAAGACTGGAGTGCTCCCAGACCCACAGAAAACAGCTGCCATCGCCGCATTCCCGCCACCCACCGACAAGAAGGCCGTGCGCCGATTTCTCGGCTTGTGCGCCTATTACAGACGCTTTGTCAAAGACTTTTCTCGGATCGCCGAGCCACTAACGCAGCTCACGAAGACCGACGTCGAATTCAGGTGGCAAAAAGCGCAAGTCGAAGCATTTCATGAACTGAAACGACGCCTGCAGACACCTCCGATACTTGCGCATTTCGACGAATACGCCGATACGGAGATTCACACCGATGCAAGCAGCATAGGACTCGGCGCCGTCCTTGTGCAGCGGGCGGGCGGACTGGAAAGGGTTATCAGTTATGCTAGCCGGTCGCTGTCTAAAGCAGAGGTCAACTATTCCACAACAGAAAAGGAGTGCCTCGCCATCATCTGGGCTACGTCAAAGTTTCGCCCCTATCTCTACGGCAGGCCCTTCAAAGTTGTGAGCGACCATCACGCCTTGTGTTGGCTAGCTAACTTGACGGACCCTTCAGGTCGCCTCGCACGGTGGAGCCTGAGACTTCAAGAATTTGACATTACTGTCGTGTACAAGTCCGGAAGGAAACACTCCGACGCCGACTGCTCGTCTCGTGCCCCCGTCGACCCACCAACGCCCGACGACCAGGATGATGACAGCTTCTTGGGAGCCATAAGTACCGAAGACTTCGCCGAACGACAGCCAGCCGACCCTGAACTGAAGGGTCTAGTGGAATACCTGGAGGGCAGGACCATCGTTGTCCCAAAAGTATTCAGGCGAGGATTGGCATCATTTTCTTTGAAAAACAACGTCCTCGTAAAGAAGAACTTCTCTCCGGCCCGAGCCAGCTATCTTATCGTTGTACCTTCGGGACTGCGACCAGAAATTCTGCATGCCCTGCACGACGACCCGACGGCTGGACACCTCGGACTTTCCCGAACGCTCGCACGAGTACACGAAAAGTACTACTGGCCGCGCCTTGCCACCGACGTCACTCGCTACGTAAGGACGTGCCGAGACTGTCAGCGACGGAAGACACCCGCCCGCAAGACCAGCAGGCTTCCTTCAGCCGATCGAGCCTCCTCGGCGACCATTCCAGCAGATCGGGATGGACCTCCTGGGGCCGTTCCCAACGTCGACTTGCGGAAATAAATGGATCGTCCGTGGCTACCGACTACCTCACCCGCTACGGCCGAAACAAAAGCCCTGCCCAAAGGCAGTGCCGCTGAGGTAGCCAAGTTCTTCGTTGAGAGCATCGTCCTTCGACACGGCGCCCCAGAGGTTCTCATCACCGACAGAGGTACGGCGTTCACGGCTGACCTAACTCAGGCGATCTTGGAATACAGCCACACAAGCCATCGCCGCACCACCGCGTACCACCCACAGACCAACGGCCTCACCGAGCGTCTAAATAAGACCATCGCCGACATGCTGGCCATGTACGTCGACGTCGAACACAAGACGTGGGACGCCATCCTTCCGTACGTGACCTTCGCGTACAACACGGCCGTACAGGAAGCGACGCAGATGACGCCATACAAGTTGGTCTACGGACGGAGCCCGGCAACGACGCTCGCCGCCATGCTACCAAACGTGACCGACGAGGAAAACATTGACGTGACCACCTACCTACAGCGCGCCGAAGAAGCATGACAGCTCGCCCGCCTACGGATAAAGAACCCGCAGACGACTGACAGCCGCCGCTACAACCTTCGACGACGCCACATGGAATACCAACCCGGTGACCGTGTATGGGTACGGACGCCAATACGCCGACGAGGACTTAGTGAGAAGCTTCTTCGACGATACTTCGGACCGTACAGGGTACTTCGACGCCTCGGCGCACTTGACTATGAGGTTGTCCCTGACGGCATTACGAACTCTCAGCGGCGCCGTGCGCGACCTGAGGTCGTCCATGTCGTGCGCCTTAAGCCGTTTTTTGCGCGTTAGCGAGCCTGGGGACTCTATTTTTTCCTTCGTTATTGTAATTTATTTGTGTATGCACTTGTTTTGTTTTGTTTTTTCTCTTCTATGTTCTTTCATAAGCATCGGGACGATGCTTTTTCAGAGGGGGGCAATGCCACGCCCACTTCTTGTCTTGTTTTTGATGTATTCGGATTTGACCGGCAGGGACGGTTATCAACGCTCGACGCTGTCCGCGAAGTAGTGTTCTAGAAGCGTCGCGATTGTAGTAGATCGGTTTGTTAAGATTGCGCCCCGCACGCGAATGTTCCAGTTTTGTCTAGAGATAACGCCGCCACCAGCGATATTGCTGGAAAGTTCGATAGCGCCTGTATAAAAGCCGACGCGCTTGATCGCTTGTCAGTTGATCGACGGACGACGCCCTGTTCGCCGCTATCACTGTACAGCGTGCATTGCTGTAGTTCTAGTTCTCATTTTCCGGCCACAAGTTCGGCCAAATAAACAGTTTCATCCTACAAACGCCGACTGCTGTGTTCGTTGACGTCACGACCACGTGACAATATGGCTTCACGTGAGAAAGCAGAAACAGATGGTTTCATTCCTTCTAGGCTGTAAGCCGACGAGGAAGGTCGAGAAAGCTTGCGGCCCCATGGGGCCAACTCAAAGCTTTATTTAAAATATGAACGGGTTAATTAGAATAATGACCTCCCGAACACAAAAAAAAGCCCTCTACCCAAATTCGCTTGACACGTGCATTTCTGAAAGAATTTCTGGGTTATTTAAAAGAATGGGAGACACATGCCTGGCGAACACAATTGGCGGTTTTCTTTCATCGAGCACAGCGGAAGGGCTCCGTGTCACAATTGAGAGCACAGTGACTGCTCGAATTCGTCAGGTTTTATATATTTGATGACCTCAAGTTTAAGCCACGACAATCTGGAAAGTATATTTGGAATTGTTCGGCAGTCCTCTGCTGCTCAATTTTTGATTACTATAAATGCCCTTGGATTTTATAACTTCGCAAGACCACCAGAGTCGGGGAACTGTTCGCCGCAAGTAATCAGCTCTCTTTTATCTGGGAATGACAGTCGCACACGCCTGCCACAATTGACGTCGTTCACAGCCTCAATGATGGTGGAGATTTAAGTGGCGCGGAGACTGCACTAGCGTCAGGCACAGACCACAGTGCATATGTGGAAAAAAATAAGTCACGATATGCTGACTTACTATATTGCTGGTTATGTGGCGCAGTGCCAGACTTGCGCAAGGTGTCTCACATCAGACAGAAACACACCAACGGGGAGTGATCAGGCCTCCCTATTCACAGCGCACTTCGATAAAGGAGGCCTGATATACCCCTCCGGATATATCAAAGCAGCTATTGCAAACTTGGAAATAGTTTGACCACTTATTATTTCAGCGTGAGTAAGCGGCATGAAAAGAGAACAAAAAAAACAGATTTGCCTAGTATGGGATGTGAATTAAGAACATTAAAATTCCATCACAAAATCCCCATGAAGTTCTACATTTTACTTAGATTCCGCTTCTTCACAAAATCACTGAACAGCGAAAGAGAAGTAAAGCGGCAAAGAATGAAGCTGCTAAAGATGAGAAGATGTATTAAATGACGTTGACGAAGCCCATGTCAAGGATCCAATAAAGATTAAAAATTCTGATGCTCTCACTTTTGTCTCGTGGAGTGATAAGCAGGACGAATGCACTGAGGGATGGTGGTCATCACTGGGAAACTAGACTTCGTGCTCTTCTGTAACTTTAACTAGCGCTAAGGTATTCCTTACTTATTTGTACTCAATGTCACGTTTTGTAATAAAACCAAACACCGCAAACCTTCGACGTAAAAAGGTAAGCAAACGCGAGAGCGCGGCTGTGAACGGCTCCGCCAGCCCGCCCGTAAGCAAGAGTCGCGGAGGGGCGTCTGCTCAAGGAACTCCGATTGCCCGCAGCGCCACCGCCGCAAGCATCCCCGAGAGGCCGCGGCGGAGAGCGGAGACGGCAGACTAGCCAGTATATTCTAGGGACCGTAGCGAAACTCGTTGCAGCCGCTGGCCGGCGGTGGCGCCGAGCTGCCGCCACACGCTCCGATGTTCCCTTTAACAGTGGACGCCTGTGAACAACGACGTAGGAAACCACGGCGGCCGTCTGCTTGCTTTCCCGAGAGCAATGATTGAGTTCGCCGCCTATGGCGCTTCCGTCGGCGCGCACTAGGCGTATAGGATTATTTCTACGTATGGTCTAAACTTGTAACGTCAGTACTATCGTGAGCAATATGAAAGAACACGCGAGCGCGTGGCGAATAGCCTCGAACCCGAAGCGGAGCGAATTGCTTCGGCAGTTCCAGGAAGTGAAGTGCAAAGGGCGCCCCGGTCGCTGTAAGCGTCGGCACTCGCGCGAACGCCCGCCCTCGCCATTGCTGATAAAACACGGCAGCTGATTTGCGTTATCGCGGTCCGCTCGCGAGTATAAGGCGGCCAAGCAGAGCGCAGCAATGTGCTGGCTATCGCTTGCCTCAAAATATCGCTTTTCCATTCGTTTGTGTGTGGGCGTGTAACACATAAAATCAAAATACAGCAAAATATTTTTTTTTAGCAGTGCTGCTTTCGCTGCGCGTGAGCGCTACAACAGGCGCCACAACGGCGACCTGTTATTTCTGTCGTATCTTTCGCGCGTCGTTTAAAACATACGCGTGGTGGGAGTGACAACAGTTCCCAGAAAAGCTTCACCCTTTCCGCTTCATTACTGACAGCACCATGCGAGTATCAGTCGAACTGGGCTTTGCGGCTATTCGCAGTGCTCCCGTGTTCCCTTGCATATTGCTCACGATAATACATCTTTTGACTTGCGTGTGACTATTCTTCTGTCTTACTCTTTCGCCGACCGTGTGATTCTTTGTGCGACTGCTTGAATTAAAAACGGCAAGCCTGATATTTTTGATCCCATAGGCACACAGTAGTGCTAGAAGTACACTGTCAATTTTTATGAAAGGGAACACGCGAGCTCGTGGCCTGCGCGCTCCGGCGACTGCTTGCAGCGCCTTCAAGCGGTAGCGAGAGCAACAATAGCCTCTTTTCGCGTCATCTATTGACAAGCAAAACAACCAGTCATGTGTGATATGCAACCGGCTGCCAGATTGCAAGCACCTCCCCCTTCAATGCGATTAAGCAAGAGACCGGGCCAGCGGCGCGTCGTCTGCTGCTTGCAAATTGTGCTTGGCACGCGAGCGCACTCGGAACGGAGAAACTCTGCTGTTTGGCTTATACGCGTCACAGCTTCGGCTGATTTAGAACGCTTTAAGCCGACGGGTAGTTTCCCGTTTAGAAATCTCTCATCGAATGCTGTTGAAAACATTCTTCTGGGCGGAATCCCACTTTGCCGAGAAAATGCAACGCCTGACAATACAAAAAGCACTTGTATGACCGCGCTGGATGCTTTAAAGTCATGCACAGCGACAGCCGTTGGGGTCGTGATGATAGCGCGAGATGGTGCTGAGTAGCAAACAGAAGGAGAAACAGTTTCTTGGTGGTTGTGAGGATTTTCATCGATATTTATTAGTAACATCAATGAGATGAGTATGAAACGTGAAAAGAAATATTTTAAATGTGTTTATTGAAACTGAAAAAATACGTCAATTGTCGTTTTCGTTTAGATTCAACAGAAAAAAGTACCACATTGCGACATTTCTCAATACTTAGCGGCTTCACCATTTGCAGCCATGACAACTGCCACTCTAGTTTGTAGGGATTCATATAGAGCGGCCGTTAGGGACGTCTCCCGTCAAGGGCGTCCGCAGAACTTTTTCCAAGGGGGTGCATCAGCAGAGGGTGGGGGAGGGGAAGGGGGGCATACAGCATAGGTAGCTTTTGTTTCATTGCCGTGACATGACCGGCAAGATTCGTCCATAGCAGCATGTAACGTGCAAAGTTGGCTGGTAATCCTGAATGATATTTCACGCGGATATGCGGCACTGGAGTGTGCTAATCAAGCTGTGTAGCTCACTGCTACTGCATAGAAAATTATTATCCAAAATTCCAAGGGGGGGGGGGGCAGCTGCCCCCCCCTTGCAACCCCTCCGGACGCCCATGTCTCCCGTCTTAACTTCTCCCACTCCTCCTTGATGACAGCCCAAGGGTTGTCCGCCGAGAGTCCGTGTAAAGGCCGGCCCGCCAGCGCGCTTTCCAAAAGTCACGGAAAACCACCAACATAACGGCAAACTACCTACCAAAGTTGAGCTCACTGCGCCGCTGTCGCTTAAAGCGCTTTAAATCAGCCGAAGCGGTAACGCGTGAAAGCCAAAAAGCAGAGCTTCCCGTTTCGACTGCGCTCGCGTGCCAAGCACAATTCACAAGCAGCAGACGACACGCCGCCGGCCCAGCCTCTTGCTTAATCGCCTTGAAGTGGGAGGGGGTTGCAATCTTGCAGCCTGTTCCTTATCACACATGACTGGTTGTTTTGCTCGCCAATAGATGACGCGAAAAGAGGCTGTGGTTGCTCTCGCTCCCGCTTGAAGGCGCTGCGAGCAGTCGCCGGAGCGCGCAGGCCACGAGCTCGCGTGTTCCCTTTCATAAAAATTGACAGTGTACTTCCGTTACGGATATGACGTTGATAAAATGGACGCTAACGGGTAAGAAAGAAAAAAATCAAGAACAGGTGAGAAAGAAAAACGAAGAGAAATATCCGCCGCTGGGAATCGAACCCACGACCTTGCGGCCGCGACGGTAAGCGCCCGATGCTCAAACTTTCACGAATATCCTTCACACATTCTCTCTCGCACGGTGCTCTCTGTTGGCGGTGTAGGTAGGCGGGGCGGAGCGGGTCGGTGCCGCCGTCTGTGAGAGCTGGGAAGAAGTAATACGTCACGATCGACACTTACCAGCGCTTACTCCGAGATCGCGTGCGATATCGGAGGTCATGGTTAAAGCGTCTCGATACCAGCGAGGGACACTGGCCGCGCTGGCGTCGCCGAGGCACCCTAGACGCAGTTACGTCCTTTGCCTTTTGTTTCGTGTTAGCGTGCGCCGGCTCATCGGAGTAGTACAGCTTCCACATGCACCAACGGGATTTCTCCGCCGCCGACTGCTTGGATTGCGAGAGCATCGACTAACAAAACTGCTTCAATACGCGTTGCAGAATGGACACGATTTCGACGGGCGAATGTCGTGCCTTGGTGCAGCGAGACAGCGGGATGCACGCGTTTGCGGCTCGAGCTACGAACGTCTGCCTACCGTATTGCTGAAGCGCAGTGTGGTAGTGTATGCATGAGCACAGGCGGCGGTTACCATTACTAGAAAGCGCACACCGTTCCGTTTCTCTCCTTAATCGACGACATTTTGAAGAAGTGCATATCGGGTACCAGTGTTGATTATGAGCTTGTTGATGTCATCTTTACGCGGGATTCATGATTCGCTGTGTCCAAATATATGTTCACAACTTCAGCTACCACAACGGTTTATTCATGATCATGGGCGTTAGTCGTCGCGATGGAGGCATGCCACTAAGCGTCAACATGGGTGCATCCACGTCAAATGGTCAAACACGAATAGACATAGGCAAATAACGTTGAAATTAAAGAAATCCCTGTCACTCAGAACGAGAACTGTGCCGCAATTGTCCAAAAAATAGGTGAAGAAATGGGGTGTGCTGTTGCATTAAGTGATATCGACACTTGCCACCGTGTGTCTGGTGTTCGCAACTCAAGTGAGAAAAATTTGATTGTTCGTTTTGTCTCGCGAAATCTACGAAATGACTTCCACCGAAGATCAAAAAAGGCACGCCTTTCAACGGAATCACTAGGCTTTTCCTCCGTCAACAAAAGGCCAGTGTACATCAATGATCGCCTAACTCGTGACAACAAGAAACTTTTGGCCGAAGCTCTAAAGTTGAAAAAGGAAAAAAAGTGGTTGTTCATATGGACGGACCAAGGGCATATCAAAACAAGAAGAAGCACTGATAGCCCAGTCGTGCGCCTCACTTGCGAGGCTGACCTTGGGCTTAACATTTAGTTGGAATTCCAGGACATTTCATGACTTGTTCAACTGATGCTGTGAATGAGGCTACTGCTTCACAAGATAAACTTCTCGGAGTACATTTTAATGCTCGCAGTTTAAGAAAAAATGCCGACGAATTTCACAACTTTCTGGCCCTGTTTAAGCGTAAATGTACATTTATTGGTATATCTGAAGCGTGGTTATCGGCCAATGAAGGGCAGTCTTATAACATACCAGGCTGCAACATTGAAGCCAAATGCCGCACAGAAAACTTATCTGATATTGCTCATGGTGGAACAGCATTGTACATAGAAGAAGGCATCACTTAGCGGCGATGTGACGTGAAATTTAACACTATATGTTGTGAATCTGTCTGGATAGAAGTTGATAAAAAAACAGATGAAAATGCCGCAGAATCTTATCGTCGGTATTGTGTACAGATAACCATCAGCGTCTTACGATGACTTTTGCGAAGATCTCGATAATATTTTTCAGTCTTTTTTGAATGAGAATGCTGCTGTGATAATAATGGGGGATTTCAACATTGATCTTTCAAATATAAACTCTCCAACTTGCCTCGAGTATGTAACATGTCTTACAAGCTACGGATTTTCTTCTCTTGTTGATACTCCCACACGAGTCACTGATCATAGCAGCACCATCATTGATGACATATTATCTAATACTTCACTTTTTACTTCTTCTTTCGTATTAGATGCAGCTATTACGGATCATTATCCTGTTGCTTTTGTTCTTTCCAACTGTTTCAAACGGAAGCAGAAGTGCTTTCTTAAGACTTCATTTGACTCGGATCTATTTGTAAATGCTGTACGTTTCGTATATTGGACGCCTGTACTAGAGTTGCTATGCCCGAATGAGTGCTATATGATAGGTTTTCTGAACTATACGCCGAGGCCGTAGGTACCGCTTCTACATCTTTTTATGTAACATCCAAATATAAAGTGCCCAGAGACCCATGGAGGAAAGAAGATGACTTTCAAGGGCTCGTTTTTCTTTGTTAGACACATTATTATTAAGAACTAACAGACAATAATGCCAAGGAAAGTATAGAAGATGTTATTTGTAATAATTAGGATATAAATGTGAAGAAAGTAAAGTCTACCCATGGATAACATATTCCCTTTTACGCACACACAAAAAAAGTATAATATGTACAGAAAACTAAAGAAACAGCCATTTAACGCTTCATTGAGGAAACGATACACTACATACTCGTACATATTGAATGGAATCATTTATGCTGCAAAGAAAGAGTACTTCAGCAACCAAATTGCTCGCAATGCAGATGATTCCAGGAAGAACTGGCAACGTTTGAATATCTCGGCAGGGAAAAGAAGGCAGTGTTACCTGAAAAAAATAATTTTTAACAACGTCTCGTGTAGTTCGCTAGACGATATCAGCGACGCATTTAGCAATTAATTTTCTTCACACTTGAAAACGACAGAAACAAGGTTTGATGCGTCGTACATTCCTCGTTCGGAATCCTCATTTTTTCTTTATCCCACAGATGAAACGGAAGTAGCTTCGGTTATTTCTGCATTACGCAACACCGCTTCTTGTATCGATAATAGAGCTGTGCACGGGCCGTATTTCCGAGCCCGAGCCCGGCCCGGGCCCGCTGACATTGTCGAAGGCCCGCCCGAGCCCGCGGCAAAGGGCTGCGAGCCCGCCTGGCCCGGCCCGACGTACGAAAACACCATCCCGGGCCCGGCCCGGCCCGGCCCGGCCCTGCTTTTTGAAGGTTCGCTGCGGGCCGTTCGCGCGATGTATCGCGTGGTCGAAATCGCGCGATCGCTCGGTTTTTTCACATTTTGAAACCGTCGCTCATCACCCAGAAGTCACAAAACACTCGAACCGAATGTACATCGGCGACGTACTAAGCACATCAGCTGTACACCAACAAATAACGTAATAATTATGCACGTGCATATAAAAAATACTGCGAGACAATGTTAAACGTTTTACGTACCAACATGCAACAAATATTTTATTTTCATTGCATACCTGCGACAGCGCGGCACTTTTGCTATACAAGTAGACGGCCTCATGCCAGCAACAATGGAGTTCGCTCGCCAAAGCCGTCACGTGTATGGGGTATGCCCATGCAAGCGTCAGCGCGTCAGCTTGCACGAAGGCTATCAACGTCGGGTCGCTCGTCGCTGTCGCGTGCATTTTCACTCATATGGGATTTGGCCTTAAATCTAACGCGAACAGTCGCGTGGCGCCGTCACTAGCTCAGGTGCTTCTCTGTTTGTCGGAGTGCAACAGAGGCAGTGCTTTACCTGCTCCCCTTTTGTTGAAAGTAGCGAATGGAAAAGAAAAGCGGTTAAGGGCGGTCGCGGGAAAGGCGCTGCATGCGTGCTACAAAACAATTCCCGCTCATTCTCTATATTTCGGGCTTGAGTCGGGCTTTGCGCCGGGCCCGAGCCCGGCCCGATAAAACTGCAAGTAGCCCGAGCCCGGCCCGGGCCCGAGGTGAAAATACGTCGGCCCGCCCGAGCCCGGCCCGCGGGCCGGGTCGGGCTCGGGCTTTCGGGCTACCCGGAGCCCGTGCACACCTCTAATCGATAATATATCAGCCTACTCTGCCAAACTTGTTATAAACTTTATTTCACCAGTGCTAACACATATAGTGAATACCATATTTACAACCGGCGTATTCCCCACTAAGATGAAAACTGCTAAAATTTCTCCGTTGTACAAATCAAAGGGAAAAAAGAGGGTGGAAAAACTATAGACCGATCTCGGTGCTTCCATTTTTGAGTAAATTCCCGGAAAAATTAATTTGCACTCGGATAACAAGTTACTTGGATTAATTCAAAATTCTTTCACCTCACCAGTTAGGCTTCAGGAAAAATTGCTTGACGACAACAGCAATTTCAACGTTTGTTGACAGTATTAGGAAGGTGATCGATTGCGGTTTATTGGTAGCAGGACTCTTTATTGACTTCGCAAAGGCGTTTCACTCTCTCAATCACGATATCCTCAAACGTAAACTTGAACGATATGGAATCACTGGAGCACCTCTAGCACTCATCAGCAGCTACCTAAAAGATAGAACACATGTTCATGTGGGTGGTCAGTCATCTGCTAAATTAGTTAATATCGGGGTGCCACAGGGTTCCATACTTGGACCATTACTTTTCCTCTTGTTCGTGAATGATTTACCATCACAGCTGATTCATGCTACTGCGATACCTTATGCAGATAACACTAATCTACTGATATCAGACAGGAACGAAAGTTCGTTAATTAAAAAAGTTAATGCTGAACTTTGCAACCTTCATCGCTGGTGCACAACTAATGCCGTCAAACTCAATCGTACAAAGATTGTATTCATACTTTTTCACTATGAAAGACGGAAAATCTTAGTGCATAATGACATAATCTATAACAATGTTTCATACAGCATGCGAATCACACAAAATTCCTGGGAGTTGTCACAGATTCCCACCTAAAATTTCATTTACACGCACGAAACGTTGTTCAGAAAGCCTCATACGGATTGCATGTTCTTTGTAAATGTAGACACATTTTTCAAGAGATTATGCATTCATTCATTCACACATAAACCACTGCATTGCTATATGGGGTTGCACGTACCAATTTCACCTTAAATCCGTACAAATTATCCAGAAAAGAGCTCTTCGCATAATAATGCCTAATGATATTCATATCAGAGGCAAGGACTTGTTCCAAAATACTAATGTGTTAAGTGTCCACAATCTAGTTGTTTACAATGTTGCTTCTATAATATACAGAATATTCCACGGTATTCTCACCTTACTGTCAGTGTCCCTTCGTCTGTCACCCCGAGTTAACGAGTGTTTTTCACGCTACAGACTTTCACTACCTAAAATAAATACTAATTACGGCCGTCAGGCTTTGGAATTTAGAGGAAGTACAATTTGGAATAGCCTTACTACTAATCTAAATACAGCCCCGTCTCTTCACTCTTTCCTAGCACAACAAAAAAATTCCCTTCATATCAATTCCTACTGCAATAGTAATTTGTTGTCATTATTTTCAAATATGTTGTTATTCGCACTTATACATATTACACAATGAACCCCTGCTGCTTTAATTACATCGCATTATCGTATCAGTCATGTTTTTATTCTTTAGTAATGGTGACCATTGTCTATGAAACCATATTCTGTCTTGATACCTGTTTTCTTTTGTGTTTGATAACTAAGTATTCCCTTCTTATGCTGTTGCCATTTAGATTTTTTAATGTTATAATGCCGTTAGGGACCCTTTAACAATTTTGTTGGGTCCCTAAAAGTGTAAATACATGTGCCATAAAAATAATGAAATAAACTTCAAACTTTAAACTTAATTCAAACAAGCTCTCATATATCACTACACAATAAGCGCTACTTCTGTGAAGACATGTTTCACTTTCATGTTATACCGATTCCTAGGACGGAGGGATCAGCCATGTTTTTTTCTGGAGGTGATTTAACGACAGGATTCGAGAAACATATACGACGCCGATCTCCAGAGTGACTGAAATTTGGACGCCCATTCTAAAAATATAGCTTTTGTTCCATGCTTATGCTTCAACACATGGTGACCGTATGGAGTGCTTCACGTAAAAAATGGTTGAGGCCAGTCACGTCTATGTAGTTTACCCGAACAAAGCGTTATTAGTCGCAATAGGTCAGAAAATATAGCGAGTGCTATTTAGCAAAGCTGAACGCTCATGAACGTGCATATTAAGAAAATTAAAAAAATAAAAGGCAAGAAGGCCGTCATGCGGGCCGCGTGTTTGAGACCCCTGATATAGAGGCTTGGTCGCCACAAGTTATATGCGCGGTGGCGCAAGGGCCTTCTGTATGGCTCCTTGTTGTCTGCTATATTCATATACATTATCAAAATAAGCCTTGCGCGCATACTGGGGGGAACTACATGCAGCTGTACCCAATGGTACATATGCATCAAATCGGCTTATATAGACACACGTGCTTCCCCTAAATATGGGCCACAGGCCGGAAAAATGCAAATGAGGAAGATGCAAAAAAAATAAACAAGAAAAAAAACTTCGGTTCGACTAAGAATCGAACCCAGACCACCTGCGTGGCAAGCAGGTGTTCTACCACAGAGCTACGCGATTGCTTGAAACTGCTGCGGACAGAAAACACTACACGAATGTCGTGTAGTGAAAGGAGTCTCCTTAACGCATGTATTGTGTGGTAGAAGCGTAGATTCGCGCCAGACGTCAAAATATGTGAATTGCGCAACGAGTGGGTGTTTTAAAGGTGTACCCATTACAAAGCGCTCAGACATATTTAGTCATCATCAGTCGCAAAACCATCAACAAAGTGAGCAGCTGCGCAGGTTCGCATGTTACGCCCTTCGTTGATTCGCAAAAGGAATAACTGTTGCGTAGGGACCCACTAATTATGATATACAAAATGTACGTACGCCCAGTATCAGAATTCGGATGTGTTTTATATTCGGGTGCACCGGCCCTAAGGGAGGCCCTAATGTTATGCCTTGGATTACCGAAATTCGTAGCCAATAATGTCCTCTACTTAGGGGTAAGATTGCCCTCTCTTTTGTGCAGATTTAGGATACTAACGGTACAAACATTCCTAAAGATGTATGAATATCCTGTAAAACTAAAAAATTATTTTCATGTCTCAGCCAGTGTTATTTTTTCAATCTTACTGGCCTCGGTTTCACACATGCGCCGCAGGTGGGCTACGTACAAGCACTTGTTGGACCATTAGTTGTTAAACTGAGTGAAGTTCCTTCCATTGACAAGGAAAGACAGGATCTCGCAATCATTTTTGACGATATATATCCAAATCATGCCAAAAATTTGCATTAGCAGATATTAAACGGCCCGCTACAAAGGCATTTAGAGGGGATAAATATAACAAATATCATAGCAGATGCCTCACAATCCGAAGAAAAATCTGGCATTGGTATTTTCTCCGAGACCTTCAACTGGTCATTCTCATTAAGACTTCCCAATTTGTTATCAGTATTTTCGGCGGAATTTCCAGCGGTGATTGTGGCTTTACGAAAGCTCAGCCCACCAACCTCAAGAGTGGCCATAGTTACAGGTTCTTTATCTTTGTCTTCGGCACTCGCTGCAAATAGTGATGCTCAATTATCACGTACTTTTCATTTTCTCGTTCCCACCCACGTTACTTTAATCAGAATAATCTGCGTACCGGGCCACAAAGGGATAAAAATGAATGAAATGGCGGACACTCTGGCCAAAGCCGCTCACAGTGGTCCGATACTCTCAATTATTCTCACATCAGCACTCATAATTCGTGACAGATTTAGAAGGCGTGACATAATTCAAGACTCCGGTAAAACATTAATCACTAATCTAAATGAATATCGACACCTCTTGTTCCCTTGGCGTAGGAATTTCTGTTCAACAAGAAAAGAGCAAGTTATTTTTACTAAATTACGATGTCGCGTTCCAAAGCTAAACTTTTATATGCACAGAGCTGGTCTGGCTCCTTCCCCTCTTTGCTCGTTTTGCAACAAGGACGAAACAGTTGAAGATTATTTTTTATCATGTAACCGCTTCAATTTACTGAGGAAAAACATTCTCAAAGCGGCGTTTAATCGAGATTGGATTTCATTGCTTCTAATATTCTATCCTTGGGAGCCTCCTCATTAAGTCATTGTCACCGGGAGTTCTGTTCGGCTGTACAAAAGTTCTTAATTGAATCATGGTGGTTTGATTTTGACTTTTTAAATCAGCATTAATAATGTATTCTAACTATTCTACAATTCATTAGTCATACAATTCATATGTGATCACTTTCATCTATAAATTATTCGTTTCTTGGCCAATCCCCCAGAGTGGCTCTGAGCCGTTCATAAAGGCAATCATCATCATCATCATTAACAACTGTACTTGCAGTATGCATTCTAGGATAGTTTGAAACGCCCAGTGTTACGCGCTCAGTCGTTCGTTTCCTTACGGAACAGTTAAGGCATGCACGAACCGAAGCTAGGCTAGCAATTGCGAAGGCGATGCGCACGGGGCCCGATTACGCTATCGCGTTCTACTCTTGAAAGCGAAGCTCAAGCGTCCTCCAAGTTTTATGATGAATAGCCTGGATTGCCTAGCAGCCCAGTCTATTATTTTTCAAAGAGCAGCTGTCACAAACAAGCGTGTTATAAAGCGCGCGCGCGGCCGCTTTCAAGCAGCTGCGAGACAGAACGGCGCGAGCCGCGCGCCCAAGAAGCGCGAAAGACGAAAAAACAAGCATCAAAAGACGCTGGCGCGCCGCATTCTCCTCACCCACTGGAGCCAGACGCAGACAACGCGATCAAACGCCCGGCAAAACCTGGATGTTTCTAGAAGGAAGGGGGGACGCATCCCCGAGCGATGCCGCCGCGATTCGAACCTACGAGAAAGCTCTCGCCCTTTCTCTAGCCTCAGCTGTACTGCACGCCGAAGAACTCTCCCGACGCTTCTAGAAACCGGGGGAGAAAGGATAAAAGCGTGCGACGGTCAGACAGTCGGGAGGTCGAGTCAGGGAGTCAGTCGAGAAGAAGTGAAGTCAGTGAAGGTGTGGCCCGGTGATGGTGAAGTTATGCTACGTGTGGTTCCGTTAGCCAAAGAAGACGTGTTTAGGATGGTGCGCGGTCAGTCGATCGTCAATCTGGAAGAATTGGATGACGACGCCGCGTGAGCCGTGACAAGTCACGACGACGGTTGAGCTACGACGATCAACGCTGGAGCTGGCGTGAGTGTTTCCTTGAAGAGAAGCATTCGATTACCGTCCAAGTATTGTGGACTGGATACGCCATTATCTATTCAGGACTTTAACTGTCGTTGAATAGTTGTAATGCTTGCAATTGCATTCGTAGCGTGTGATCTGTTTGTTTAGGTCCCGTTGTGTAAACACCATCTGAATTATATTGTGAAGTTGTAACTGGTACCAGCCGAGTGTGCATGTGTTTGTATTATTTGTATTGCTCTAACTGAGAAGATATTTCGTTTTCGTTTGTGTTATCGACTCTCGGCTCTGACTCGGTCTTTGGACCACAACCGGCGTTCGCTGGCGCACCAAAGGACCAACTCTAAATTGTCCGCGCTTTCGTGGTGCGTTTTCGGAGGGCCGTGACGCCAGCCCTTAGAATCCGCCCGGCGATTTCCAACTCGATTAACGGGATCAGTGACAGCAGCTGAAGACGTCGAGAACGGGTACGCAGTAAAAGAAAGGGGCGCCTGTTGTGTTTTCCTGTCCTCGTCGTTTTGCAATTCGACGAAAACAATTAAATAAACGAAAGGAGGGGAAAGTAGGGAGCTAGTGCGAGACATGATTATGGTATACCAACCAGTGTACGATCTCATATCCAGAAATACCGTGTATAACGTGTGCTGTCGTTAAAGACGCAGACGAGCACTCGTCCGAATCTTTCTTGTCCATTGTTATTACCGTTGAGCTATACATTCTAGAAGTAAGATTGGTGCACCTTGTCTTGGTTACGCCGCTAATAGTCGTTCGCACAACCAGACAGCTCTTCTAGACGTGCGATGTCTATAAGGGTTTTAAGTTGCTCCAACATACTTTCCTCCGGCGAGTTAGCATGCACCTGTTCCTCTGTGATGATAATGATGATGATGAAAACAAGCGCGAACGAAAGCTGGAATTGAAGTACTAGAGTACTGTTTCGAAGTTTTACCGTTTCCAGTTTTACTGGTACCTAAAGTGTGTTATTGAGAATTTAGACGTCCATAAATTGTTAGAATTAAAAAAGAACAAAGGATGTATTTTCCCAGCGCTACCATTTTTTTGTTTGTTTGTTCGGGGTGTTACGAAGCGTGGCATCAAATGATGCTTTCCAGTTCTCGCGAGTGATGGAGCGGCGAGCTTCGTCTTGGCTGACAACTGAGGTCGTTTCATCCATAAATAACGGTGCCGTGATGACCTCGAGAGTACCCATTCATCATATAAGGGATAACCCCAACATCCAAGGGTCCAACTCAATGTTGACTTTCTATGTCGCTGTATGCGCCGGATTATACGCATCGAATATAATAACATATTGACGGTTATGACTGCTACAAGTTGTGGGGTATCGACGACTCTTTTCACCTGCTTTTGTGGCACGAGCTACAAGGAACGATTCACTTCTGGGTCATGCTGTTCTTTCTGTTTTGCAAAGAGAAAGCCTCCCAGCGGGACCAGAATGTTGGAACCCCTTCGACACCAGAAGCGGAGAACTCAGTCTACATGAGGTCTGTCTACTATGGTGATAAAAGTGTCGTGGTTACAACAACAACAACAACAACAACAACAAAAAATGCAGGCTCAGGTACTTGACCTGCTTCATGCCAGCCACCGTGGTATTGGTAAGAACAATATGATCTCCATGAGCCATGTATGGTGGCCAGGCATTGAGAGTTACATTGCGAAAGGTGTGAAGAGCTGCGCTACGTGCCAGGCTCAACATCGAGCTTCGCAGCCGGTCTACCAGATGCCCTGGCCTCTTCCGCAGCGACCCTGGTCTGGGATTCACATTGATTTCGGGGGAATACATCTAGGACATATATTCTTGGTTATAGTGGGTGCTTTCTCGAAGCAAGTCTTCACCGTGTCTTCCATATTTGTAGACAATACCATTTTAGTCCTGGGAATGGCATTCGCTCAGAACGGCCTCCCCGAAATAATAGTTTCCGATAATGGTTCTATTTTTTTCCGGTGCACAGTGCCTTGAGTCCTTAACCCAAAATGGAATACGCCGCATACGGGTAGGCCATATCCCCCGGCCTCGAATGTTGCCGCAGAGGGAGTATTGCAGACCGAGCTCTAGAAGTCTGCAGCACTCCCTGAAGAAGTCTGGATCTGGAACTTCCGAACGCAGATCTCCACGTTCTTGTTCAACTACAGGACCACACCTGATGAAGTAATGGCTCAGCCACCATGTGAGCTCTTAACGGGGAGAGCCTTCAAGACTCCGTTGGATGATGCCCTGCGGCCAAGCCTGCAGGCATCGATGCTTCTAATGCTTGTTTAGAGAGGGCAGCCCAAAGACACAAGGACGAAGAAACGAAGTAGACGCCACGGGCGCTGACTAACAACTGGTCGTTATTGCCATCACCTGTACATATATATGTGCCAAAAATACGTATGTGTGAAAAAGCTAAAATCATGTTGACAAGGCTGGTTTAACCAGTGAAAGGAAAAGATGAAAAAAAAATACCTTTCAAAATATCACGCATGTGTGGTGGTAGAGAAACATCAGGCAGAGAAATAATCAAGCACACAACGGAAAACCTGTTTGGCAAGAAAAAGATAACCACTACGTGTTGAATGAAAATGAAAATCAAATAAATCTTTTAGATACAAAATCTGAGCGTCAGACAAAGAAGTGGATGGCCTGCTAATGCATTTGTCACCTGCTTCATGAAAAAGGCCTCAACGATCTCGCGCTCTATCTTATCTTTCCCTTTCTTCAAAAACAGTGTATCATGAAAATATCTCGGAAATTTTGTGGTTCTCACTATTTCACCAGTATCTCTATGCTTCCAGAACCAGAGTTGGGCGACGTGCCGCTCTCGCATCTCGTCATACGTGACGGTTCTGTTCAGGTCACGTGACTGTCCCGCTTGTGACGGCGATCCGAAAGTTCCGCCACTGCGCTTTTTATGGTATGGAAACGAGCGGCGGCGGCAGCTGTGAATCGTGCCAAGGCGCTGGATCTTGCGATCTTGGGATTCGTGAGGTTGTGGCGCCCTACTTCGCTCCACTTGCAACGTACCGCATGATACAGATTGCCCGCGCCAGCAAATATATCGCATAATAAAAACTCCTGTAAGCTGCGCTCAAATTCCGAATTAGGGTGTATCGTTATCGTCAGTGAAGTTTTTCATCAATGTTCGCATCCACTTTTTATTCAATGAGGCTACTGAAGTACCGCGCATACCTCCGCAATACAGCCCATGTTGCAGTGGGACACTAGCATGTGGTCAGTTATTGACGCGTATCCCAAGGTGTCGTTTTTCAAGACGTAAGTGACAAACATAGCTCCGGCATTATGAATGCCAGTTACATTCATATCAGGTTACTGTAGCTGAAACCCGAGTATTCCGAGGTCAGAAGACCCGGAAGGAGTGCGTATTGTGAACAAAACTTCGTTGCAGAGGTTTGGGGCCGATGTCGTTACTTATTTGAAATTCAGCATTGGTTCTTGTACATGTGAATAAAAAAGTAATCATATTGCCAAAACTAACAAGCTCGTAAGCATTAAAAAAATTTGATTGTTGTGGAAAAAATTCTTCGTCCGCGACAGGACTCGAACCTGCAATCTTCTGATCCGGAATCAGACGCCTTATCCATTAGGCCACGCGGACGACATGCTTAGGTCGCTCTGATGTAATTGTTTTATAATATGTTTCCTCGTCCTTGTCTTCCCTTGTTATATTGAGGGAGTTTATGATTCATTCGCGAATTCGTAGATACATTCGGCGACGCATAGCACTGTAGAAACTATAAATAATTGGTATCATAGGCGTGCGCAGGGTTCCCCATCAGGGGGGGGCGAAGGTTCATCGCAGCGCCCCCCCCCCCATTGTAAGTCAATGTACGAGGCAGATTTTGCGCCCCCCCCCCTCTTAGGTGACTGGGCGGGGGGTCAGAGTATGGGGAGATTTTGCGCCCCCCTCTTAGGCTATTAGGGGGGGCGGCCGCCCCTCCTGCCCCCCCTGTGCGCACGCCTATGATTGCGATGGTATGAAGTCTGTCGAAGCACTTGTATCGATAGTTCTGCTGCTGAGCACGAGGCTGCATTTCGATTCCCTACTGCTGTTGGCAAGTTTCGATAGGGACGAAATGCAAGCACGCTCGTGTACTTGCGGATAGGTACACCAGGAACGTAGGCAGGGGGGGGGGGCACCCCCCCCCCGATATTCGTCCAGCCTTCTATATTCCCGGGCAACATTTTTTTCTTCTTGCCATAGAAAGACTTTCTTTCGAACAATTAAGCCTTGCCCCTCCCCCCCCCCCCCCCCCACCAAAAAAAAAAAAAATCCTGGCTACGTGCCTGAGGTCCACAATATGGTGTGGCGAAAGGAAACTGGATTCGTCTGCTACGGCCTGACTGCCACATCTTCGACTTTTTTGGGAGAATGTGCCTACTAGGACGCTTAACGCGTCCATGAATTAAAGCAAAATTGTCTGAAGGCTTCGGCGGGAAATATTGGTTATCAGCGTTAGAGTACTAACTGCGCCCTTTACGAATGGAGCAGCGATGCGTACCTGGCAACTACTGAAAACTGAAATTCACAAAAACCACGTGGGCGCGTCGTCGAAAAATAGGAAGGGTCAAGAAGGAATAGCTTAGGTGTTTTTTATAGCGAAGCTGTATATGGCTAGGCGAAACGAAAATCCGTCTGTCCGATGTTGAAAGAAGCTTCTCCATTGGCTGCTCCGTCAGTGACGTCGTTCTCTACGTCGTACACCAGAGAGTGCGCCATTGGCGGCGCCGTCCGTGACGTCGTCCTCTCCGTCATACACAAGCACGCGCGCCATGGCGGGCAGATAGATGCTTGGAGGAATGGCGGGCGGATGCTTGGAAGGCGGATGCGGGCAGAGTAGCGTCAACGGGCAATGGCGCGAAGGCGTTCGCCGGGCCCGACGCCCGCTTTCGGCGGGAGTTGTAATAAACGAGTATCTGTGGTCATAGACGTCTTTACTGCGCAAGGGCTAGCTCCGAATCCCCCCTTCCTTTTCGTCTTTCGCGCTTCCCCTCATAAGCCCATGCCCCCCTACTTTATTTTCAACATCTTCCGTGGTGGAGCGGAAGAAAGTTACATAAGTCATTTTGTTGCTTCCAACATGTACAACTTTTGTACCGGGCGGTTCACCACGTCGCTCGTTGCCAAACGCACTGAGCAGGCTCTGGCTATCCCGTCTCGTCCAGAGACGGCACCACAGTGCTGGTGCCAATCATAGCAGCTTGTGAATGCAGGGCACGTGTTTTGAGCTGGCATCTAAAAATCGGACAATGCCCAGCGGCTTTAAATTTACTCTCAGGATGGTTACCACCTACGGCTGGACACTGAAAGAGAATAAGCAAGATTCTGAGGTCCAAGAGCTGGAACCAGGCTAGGCATTTCAAAGAGCGCCTAAAGCAGGCATGCCTGGCCAAGCCACACGGACAATTGAACGTGAAAGCCTTCCGGGAATGGTGCAAACAATTCACAATTCTGACTGAATCGCTGTGGATCTTCACGCGTCGACATCTACCGAAGAAACAGAAGAAAAGGATTCCTCAATGGCAACTTCAGATACTAGGGGATGTCGTGGTGGATGAACGTCAGCAAGAGGTCTTAAAATTAGGACCAAAATTCTGTGTGCAGCCTCAACTGGACACTGTTGACGAGCTAACGCTTGCAAGGGACATCGCTAGACATGCAGAAGAAAAAGGAAAGGACCGATGTGTGACAGATTGTGTTAACGTGGTGACAAAATCCCCTTTCTGGGTAAGCGCCACAAGTAAGAGGTCATCATCATCATCATCATCAAAATCTTCAGTGCTTGCTAAGACTGGACCGAACGTCGGTAGGACGGCCAAATATTTGTATGACCACAACCTGCGAGTTGTACAAGCTGACAAACAAGGTATGTTGGTTGTTTTGCCGAATGACATGTATAATGAGAAAGCTTCATTGGCGATAGGGAAGAGCTTCAGTCGGTCCGAGGTTAACTTTGAACGCGTTAAGAAAAGAGCGGTGGAACTGTTGAAACAATGCAATAAAGAAAAGCTTGCGTCTCAAGTTAAGAACGTAAAAGGAATGAAGCTAAAAGTTTTTTTCACGGCAAAAACGCATAAAGAGGGTATACCTTTTCGGCTAATAGTTTCGGAGAAAGAATCTTGGCAAGTCATCGTAGCGGGATATTTACAGAAAATGTTAAACTCGTTGATCATACAGGATCCTTACCTGTTGGTCAACTCGGAAGGACTTGTGGAATTTCTGGCGAAAGAAAGTGCTAATGGAGCCTGGGGTTTTAGTATTGACGTCCAAGATTTACATTATTCGTTGCCACATGGTCCGCTCATGAACTGCGTCTATGATTGTATAACCAAAGATAATGACGAAGTAGCTTTTCGGAACACTTGCGGAATGACGGTAGAATCCTTTTTAGAACTTCTAGAATATTATCTTAATAACACTCACGTCGGTTTTTGTGGAGACAGGTACATTCAAACCAACGGTATCTGCATAGAGTCAAAGGTTCCTCCCGTCTTAAGTAACATTTTTCTAGGCAGCGTTGACAGGGGAGTAAGAAAAAAATTTGGATGGTGCAGTCAGCAAAGCGTTCCGATTTGCCGATGATTATTTAATTTTGGCTTCGAATGTAGAAGAAGACGTTTTCAGAAAGAGAATTGTAGACATGTTTACTTCTAAGGGGAAAGGGCTGGTGGTCACTTCGGAAATTCCGGTTGAAAATAAGCTGCAGCTCCTGGACGTCAACTTAAATTTCCAGCCAAACCACATTTGTTGGTCTTACTCGCCTCATGCCGAGAAACCACTTTTAAACTATATACTTCTGGTCATTCAAAAATTGTGAAGAATGTTATTGCGGTGTCTTGCCTCCGGTCTGCCCTAATGAAATCTTGTTTCCACTCTGTGAACTGTGCTTTTGCTTCGCAAGTTGAACGCTTAAAGAAGGCTGAATACCCCCCTCTGTGTTGCAGGCCTCGTGCGGGAGGCTTCTGAAACATGATAAGCAGCCAACTAGCGAAATTAGCAGGCACAATGTTAGTTTTTCAAAAGTGTCTACGATCCCTTATGTTCATGGCCTGTCTCATAGGTTAAAAAAGGTGGCTGGGAATTATGGTGTTAAAGTAATATTTTCGACAAAAAACAAAATTAGCAGTGTGCGCTCTAGAGTGAATCGAAAATATGATAGCTTAAAAAATGGTGAAGTGTGCACCATATCGCACAAGAACAAGTTTGTTGACTGCGCGAATAAGGTCGTATACAGATTACATATGACGTGTTGGCATGTTTATGTGGTCCAAACTGGCAGATGTTTGAACACAAGATTAAGGGAACACATGAATAGCCTAAAAGGACGTCCCTACACACAGCTAGCATTGCACTGCAACAAATGTGAGTGCAACCCTAGCATAGATAATACCGTCACTTTGTTTACTCATCAGAACAAGACATAATGCAGAAATTGCTGAAGCTTTTTTCATTTCACAACACAAGGACGATTGCATTAGTCATCCTTCAATAGCCCTATCAGACAAAGAGATACACCTGCTTTCTGCTTTTTTGTGAACGTCTTTTTATGTTGTTTTAGCTATGTGCGCTAAGGCATTAGCAGATGTGATTTGCGCAGCTCCGTATGGATTAAAAGTCTGAGTTGTTTCGATAATAAAATCAGTTGTTAGAAAGCGCTTGTCCTGTGTGTGTCTATGCTTGGTCCCCGTGTCATTTTGCGCTTCTTAGAAGATGAACCGTTTCCAACTAGGCCAAACAGCCGTTTTGCTGCGCTTGCTTCGTGGCTGTGAGTGGTACGTCGTCAGCGCGGCGAAATCCGCCTCTTACATTTTTCAGTGCTGCCTTCTGCCGTGTTGGTATAGAGGTTTGGTAGGGGCCGGGACAACCGGTATTGCCAGAAGCAAAGCCTCCGAGATGAGGAGACGTTTCGAGACTTTTCCGCTAGGGGATAGCGCATGCGCAGAGGTGTCGTGCAAAAGGCGGATTGAATACGAGACATCGTAGCCACGTGATGATGTAACCTTCAGTTCTTCGTGCGTGTGTGCATAGTCTGTGCGATTAAGTACATCAGTCGTGCCGCTCGCTGGCGTTGCGCCGTGAGCACTGCTCCTCGGCAAGAGCAAACTCGGTGGGCGGACTCGATCTTCGCCGCGGGCGTCTGTCAATCAAATTGATTGACGTGCGAACTCAGGCACAAACTTGTTGATTCTGAAAAGGCCCCAGTTCAACTCGCGACTGTCATAGTGCCGGTGTGCTTGTCAAGTGTTTCATGCGGTGGACGCTATCAGCAGCTTCTTTGCATATAAAATAATTTGGTCAGCTTGCACTACTTGTGCAAGGCTGGGGCCATCGGAGGAGCTCGTGGTCACCTAGCTTCTTCCAGCTTATTACGTGGCTCGTCAACTCAGTATGCTGGTCTGCTTCGGAGTAATGACTGTGTCAGTTCGGTCTCAATATTGGTGCTATTGATTAGCTGATCCTTAATTAACATGGCAGTGAATAGTTATGTCTTAATTGGCAATGTGTTAATTACCACGGCGTTAATTACTCAGATTTTATTACCAAGGTCCTAGTTAGCACGAATTTACTTAAGATATTGCTAATTAGAGTGATCCTAATTACCACGTACTTGGTGAGTAAGTTTCCAATTAGCTTGGTATGAATTAGCGTGCTCATAATTAGTGTCATGTTAATTAGCATGTCCCTAATTAGCTCGGTCTTATCTAACATGATATTGAATAGTGCTGTCTTGAAGGGTGAATGTTTTAATTGCCACGACATTAATTACACAGGTTTAATTCGAGAGGTGCTGAATAGTACAGAAGTAATTAGCATAATCCTAATTAGCACTATACTAATTAACACGATCTCGGTGAGTAAGGCCTTGATTATCTTGGTTTTAATTACACGCTCCCAATTAGCGTCGTATCAATTAGCATGATCTTAATTAGTTTGTTCTTAGCTTTACACGGCTTCATTAGCATGGTCTTAGTAAGACGTGGCTTAATTAGCTCGGCCTTAGCATGATTTGGCTTAATCAGCCTCGTCATAGTATGTCCTGACTTAGCTATAGGTGTACCGCCCAGCCAATTAGCTAATCAGCTTGGCGGACCTGCTCGGGGAGCGAGCAGACGATTAATAAGAGGACGAAGAGGGCGCGCGCCGGCCGAGCAACGCGTTAGAATGAACAGGCCGACAATTGTGATTATACCGTGGCCTCGGCGATTAGCTCTAGCCAAGGAGGTTAAAAAAAAAATCTGGAGTGGAAGCTCTCGCAACGCCTCGCCAAGCGAAAGTGAAGCCAGCTTTTGCCCACCGAAGAGCTCGGAAACATGCTCTTTTCTGGTGGTGCCTACTTAGAGATCAAATGGCTTTGATCTGTTAGTGTAAATAGTACGTTAATTATAAATTAAAAGATTGTTGCTGCCGACAAAAGTAACCCGTCGAGAGGAGTATTGGCGATTGATCTCCAATGGAATTTACTGTGACTTTGAGGCTTATTTTCGAAAACTAGTAACACAAAGACACACTTGGAGCAGTATCTGACCAGTAAAAGTTGCCCATATTAAACTTGTCTGGCGTGCGGCGAAAACGCTCGCTTTCCTTCGCGAAACGCCGATGGTATATCGTGCCCCTACTAAGATGGCGGGCGCAGCCGCCCTCTTTTGGCGGGCGCGGCTTCACTCTTGCGCAATAATCGCCACTCCAGCCTTCTTTTTAACCTCCTTGGCTCTCGGTCGGTCGGAACTAATCTCAGAGGCCACGGTGCTGATACTTGTGTTTAAATGATACTTAGTGCAGACATTAAACTCTTGAAAATGGATTCAAACGGCCCGCGCACACATAAAAAATATAGTTAGTAGAACTTTCTGTCAATTTTCTTACATGGGTGCACTTCTGCACTCAGTGGAACGACAAACAAATGAAAGAAGGTGCCTGTAGTTTGAAGACACCACCCAACCTTCTCGACCACCCTTGACGTGACGCCGCGTTCCAACGGAGTGCGCGTTGAGGGATGGATTTCACCTTCTCGTACTGTTAGCTCGTGCAAAAAGGGGTGTCGCCAGAGCTCGGAAAGATCCCGAGTTTAGCCAAACTCGTGCCATCCTGCATAGCACCCCAAGATTCATCACCGATTCATGTTGGTGCTGGCTTGTTCGACGGAAATGGACGAGGGTGTTTTTCGATCTTTCTATACACTATAGTTAGCCCACTGGAGGGAAGGATAAATTTATGTGTGGCTATATCTAGTGGCTTGTGTCAAAAGTTGACAGGCACTGCAAAAAGACAAGGACTGGAACACATAACAGGCGCCTCGTCCTTTTGCATGCGTTCCCGTTCTCGACGTCGTCAGCTGCTCTTTTGAAATTTATTAGATTGGACTGCGGCGCTGGGCCATTCGGGCTAATTATTATAAAGGTAACAGCTTCCACTGTCAATTACAGGAAACTTCTACTGTCGCAGGAAAGATTATCTTTATTACGCGATTCTTGGCCAATCCCCCAAGGTGGGTGTGAGCCAGGGCTGGGCAAATATACTTTGAAATTGTATCGCGATACGATACAAGATACTCAGGCAAAAAGTATTTGAGATACAAACAGATACAAGATACCACAACGCTGATTGTATCCGATACGATACATTCGAATTGTATCTTAAGATACTTCGATACATTCGCAAATTAGTTATTATATACCTATATAATGTAGCACTAAACGCCTATGCACAAGAATGTTCGCTTGAAAATTGATTAAATGCTACCAATTTTGTTTCATTTGAACGAAATGTCTGTTAGTATCTCAAAGCTTTGTATTTCTTCATACTAGTAGTGCGCTTCCGGTGGACTACTACTAGTTTGTACTACTAGTTTGTACTACTAGTTTGTATTTCTTGCTCAAGGCTTATTAGTTTCATTCCGAAACAACTTATTGGCGTTGCTTTAGCTGCATAACATGAAAGTTCTGTATACATTTCGCTGACAGCGGTTTTTGCTCGTCGCTTTTGTAACTGGTGGCAGTTGCTGCTCTGCTTGCTTACGAGCTCGCGGGTTGCCATCTAATCACAAGAACTTCAATAAGGAGCCTCCGCACAATGGTGCAAATAGCGCTGGGGAGTTCTACCTTGTCAGTAAATGTATTACGGTTTTCGCAATATCGGATCACCAGGCAAGTGTACAGCACTAAGAAAGCTGGCAGTGACATTCTTTGCTACGCATCATGTTTACGTAGAGGACATAAAACTGCAGTGACTTTTACATTCTACTTATCTGCTGGGGTAAAGCGTTCGTTAGCCGCGTACTCAGTATTGCGCAATTTTAACAATTTTTCGTCTACGAGAGAACATCTGCCTGCCCAGAATTGTCTCAGACGTAATGTATAGTTGCAAAAAGCGCCGCAGCACACCACCGCTATTCCCACTATATTGCCACTTATAGCTCCAGTTACCTGGTGATTAGTAACACTGAAAGCATTTAGGAAGCCTAAAAAAGGAAGACAAATATATCTGAGTAAAATAGGAAAGCGGTTCCGTATCAAACACAGTGAATAAGTATAGAAACCGATACAGCAGCACCCCCAAGGGCTAATAATAATTGTTGGGGTATAACGTCTCAAAACAACAGATATGATCATGAGAGACGCCGTAGTGGAGGGCTCCGGAAATTTCGACAACCTGGGGTTCTAAAACCTAAATATAAGCACACGGGCCTCCAGCGTTTTGCCTCCATCGAAATGCCGGCCGCCGCGGCCTTCGGGTCAGCAGTTAAGCACCATAACACATAGACCAACGCGGCGAGTAACCACTAATAGCTGTGGCAATTAAGCATTTGAAGTAAGACCACAGAAACCTCAGTGCCTATGGAAAGTAGCACAAAACCACTCCTTGGGAGGGTCAGGAGAAAAACGGATGTTTTTGTAGAACGATGTTTCTCCATTCCTTTTGCCAACCTCTGTAAGTAGCTCCTAATAATTTACGTTATTATAATGCAAACACAATTTCGCTATTTTACTGTGTAGTAAGCAGAACTTTCGTCACTGTATACTCCAGGCACGCAAGATTATTATATATTTGTCCTCAACATCGCTTTGGCATAACAGTAAACTCAAGTGGAATATATGTACGCAAACAGTTAAAAGTAAGAATAAAGCAGAGAGCTTACCTTGGCAGGACGTTAAAGACATATTGCAGGAAAGCAGACGGGAAAAAACAATACAGACCATATGTAATCTATGGGAGGAAAAGAAGAACAGCTTCGAAGAGCTTGTGCTAACAATCAAATTCTGATTTAATAACTACTTAAATAAAAGAAAAAGAGGTACGCCAAGATAACTTCTGTTAGCTGAATGTCTGTTGTTTGATGCAGCATCGGTACCGGTGGTCCTATTGGCCGCGAGATCGAGGCGGAGTCGCCGCCTGGCGGCTACTGGCTGAAGCGCGCCTAGTGTGGATTGCTCCATGCGTCGTCTGCTAGCCGCGTTGTGTTTGCATGTGCGCGTACGTCATGCAGATCCTCAAAAGGCGGTTTGTTCCGTTGCGTTAGTGCAACTTTAACCGCTCGTACGTATGCCTAACACGATGTAAAGAAGCATTGGCCTTGATCGGCTGTATATGCGCTGTAATAAGATCAGAGAGTGCACTTGTCTAGAGTGCTGTGTGTGGTCGTCGTACCCTACGCGTTCACGAGAGGTCTTATCACTGTAGGTGCGCTCTGTGGTTCAAGCGCATTGCAAGGTGCACTAATTGGCGTTTGCCCTAAAGATCATCGGAGAAGTATTTCACATTTGAATATAGCCTTTTAACGGCGCGGTGGTAAAAAAAAAGGTTGCATGTACTTGTAGCGTGTGGTTAGATGTTGTTTAGAGAGAAATACGTTACGCGACGAGCTTTACGTTGAGGTACGGTCCTGCAAGACCGTACCACAACTAGAGAGAAATACTTCTTCTCACTAGAGAGAAATACTTCTGTTAAGTCACGTCTGACACTTCGGTACTTAAATTGTCCCTAAAAAGAACAGAAAAGAAATTGACAGAGATCGCAAAACTGAGTGGCCTTGCGAATGTTAACTTGTGGCGAAATTTAACAGAAACACCCGTGCTACCAAACACTTAGATTAAGGTGAGCTTTAAAGAGCGCTGATTGATTGATTGAAATAACTTTAATGAGGTCCTGCGGGACGCGCCCTAGCGCGCAGTGGGCGACTCCCACGTCGGGACCGTCAGGCCAAGCCTGTCGGCCGCTTCGCGGGCCTGCTGGACGGCCCAAAAAGAGCGCTGAATGGTAAAGTCCAAACGGCGTAGTTTACATTTATGGCGTAGAAATTTCGCGCGAAGCCACATCTTATCAGTTATCTTTACATTATCTTGAGCGTTTGTGTTGCGTTGTTTAGATTGACAGAGGGCAGCGCAGCGGACATTATTCGTATGAAAAAGCGTACTTTGGTCCCGTGAAATAACCGGACCTTTGTTCCATTGCTGTCATGCAAGTAACGAATCGAAGAAATTTCCGTGCTGTACAGTTACCTTTGTGTACTGTTACTGGAATAAAAACAAGCGTGCGCGTGTTAAACGTCTCCGTAGCGCTAAAGCGCTGTCAGCCACGTCGCATTTTCCTCAGTAAACTATAAACTGTCCTACATTTCATGGAGAACTGAATAAGAAATGCGAATGAAATTTGAGCACGCAGTGCACAAAGTGCTATTTCAACTCATCGCGCAGGGATACGGGCTTTCTTTTTGTTGAGGGGCATCCAAATGAACAAGAACACTGGGAAATCGCCGGCAGAGTTTTCGTTGCATATTATGACATTTGTTGGCACTTAACGGCCTTTAACTTGTTCACAGTGATGCATTCCTTCTCTCGTTTGTCCTCTGAGCGTGATAGTGTGGCGCGCAAGCGGAAGCTCATCCGCAGTCGAAGCGGTACTCATGTAATGTGAGTGCCCGCAGCATCGAGCGGCCGCTGCTGCGGGTTTGTCAAGCGGCTGATCCCAAGACAAAGCTTGCTTAACCATGACACCGGGCTGCGCATTTGTTGGTGTAGAGCTGCTGATTTGTGATTATGTCACGTACAAGCATTTATAGCAACTTATATCCGAGTTTCAGCCCATAACGAACGACGCGGCCGCTAGGCTGGCATGGTCACATTTGACGCACTATAACTTGTTAGCAACCAAAATAATGCAACGTTTTTTTCTGCACAATCGTAGAGGACGTCCTTGACTTCAATCAGAGGGATTTTTAAAAAAATTAAAAATGGCCTTTTTGAGAAAATCATTTTCAAAGTTCGGCGTTTTTGGTAAATTACTTACGTTTCAGCCCAATTATCAAGTAAAACCGAGCGCGATAAAACCACGCGAATTATTTTAAAAGAGAGCGAAAGTATCAAAGTTAATATGTACCGATTTTGATTATCCTCACTTTAACTTGCTTGCAGCAATAAATTCCTGAAATAGAGGTATTTTGTGCGATTTGCCAAGTTTGTGATTTTTTTCTTCAAATTGCTTCGACAAGCAAGGAAAATAATAGACTCATAAGATTGTATTTCAGTTCTTTTAAGGGGATAAATATTGTGCACGAAGAAGTGCACCGATTTTTTCCTAGGTGCGCTCAAAATTCAGAAATCGCGAAATTGGCGGAAAAGCGTTTTTTGTGGCCAAAATTTATATTTTTTTTTCAGGCGAACAAATTTTTGTTTCGCAAAACTAACTGTGAAACCATTGTTCTGGGTGTAATGCCTAGACCTACAGTAAATTTCATCACAATCGGGAATCGTGACCGGGACCTCGTGTTCGATCTTATCTGGACACACCCTACACAAGACTATGCTGTGCTTTATCCTCTCCGCTCCTCCATTTCCACCTCCTCACCCTCACATCACTCCTCCTCACCTTCACTTCCTTTTCCCATCCCCTTGCTGTACTATACTATACTATGTCTATGCTATGATTCGCACTCTCCATTTCCCTCCTCCTTACCCTCACATAACTAATCCTTATCGTCGCTTCCCTTTCCCACCCCCTTGCTGTGCAATGCTGTACACTGATATATGCTGCGCTTTACCCTCTGCCCTCCTACTTTCACTCCTCCTGAGCCTCACTTCTCTTTCCAACCCCTTGCCATACTATACTATGCATGGCTTGACAATGTCCCCCTCCTCCATTTCCTCCTACTCACACTCAAAACCACTCCTCCTCACCCTCACTTTCGTTTCCCCCCAGCAACGCATTCATATGGTTCCCATAAATGCTCGGTAGTGGGGCTTACCCAATTCCTGTGGCGCATACCCACCCGAGCTTTCTTTATACGATCCACGCGTACAAACGAAACGCTTAACTGCTCTCCTGTAAAAGCTTCCCTTTGAAACAATTACGCACTTCAGGATATTTCTTGGAGTACAGACTGATATTCACGTGCACTACTTCATGGCGCATTTCAGTGGAGAACGAAGCCACCTATAGTTACCAGCACATTTATAGTGCATTGTATGACTGACTGGTAAAAGTGGTTGTTTAAATTGGTTTCGTGGTCACTGTGGATATTTTGCCCTCCATTAAACGGAAACCGCACGATAAATATACGTCTCACTCAGCTAGATTTCACTTAGAAGCGTATTGTCCCGCCAACAATAATACATGAAAAATGGTTGAAGCGGCAAAGAAACTGTTTTAGAGCTGCCACGAAGTCTATATTACAGCGACAGCTGTTATGAGATTACAACATTAGCCGATTTTGGTGGCGTAGTTGTCCGCCGCCGCCGATGTCCGTAACGGCTATAGAGCGAAATGAGAAAAAAAAAATATCCAGGATAGGATTTGAACCCGGGCACTCAACGTGACAGTCGAGTCACGCAGAGTGCCCGTCTTCGTAGTCGCGGAAGTTTGGGCAAGTTATTGCCTCTCCGCTGCAACGCATGTAGTTCGCGGAAAAATTGGGGAGTGTGGTGATCCTCAGGCGATATCACTGGTGTATCCGAGCGATGCAAGAAACATATGCCTAGTTGCAACTTGCTGCTGCTGAAGCAATGCATGGTACGCGATAAACATTCCCAGCGCCTGCCGCTTCGCTCCATATGCTTCAAAAGGGTACACAATCACAAGCTTTTACTGCATCGAATGACGACTGGCGAGAGTGACACTGGGGTGAGTGCGAATAACACGAGAGACCTTCTTTTGGAAGAAACAAACATGATAACAAAATCCGTATGACAGCTGTTAGTGCAGCGGTGCCTCGCCTCGCATTTTTTAGTGGTGCTTAATTGTTACGTCATAGAAAAGAGCGGCCGCCATTGGACGCGCATTTTACGCACGAACGGTGGTACATTTTACTTTTTATTCTTAGGTTGTCACCAACTATAGTGGTGTTTAGCTACAGAAGCATGTTTACCAAATGTGCAGTATTGCTCGAATGTTTTTTTTTTTTTTTGCTCATCTCGTCTTGTTATTATTCTTTGATCACAGATCGATTTATTTTTCGGGGAGAAGCCGGTAAACACAGTAGTAGGGAACGTATCAAATTTAATCGAAGTAACTCAATTCAACCAGACACTTTTTTTCCTACCCCCCCGCTGTTGTCTAGTGGTTGTGGTGCGCGATTGCAGACCCAAAGGTCGCGGGAGGGAATCGCGGCCGCATCGGCAGCATTTCGGTGGAGGCGAAATGCGAAAGGCTCGGCTACTTAGATTTAGGTGCACGGTAAAGAATGCCAAAATGGTCAAAAATTTCCGGAGCCCTCAACTACGGGGTCCCTCATAATCATATCGTGGTTTTGGGACGTAAAACCACAATAATTATTACAACACTTGGTTTTTTTTAGATCGTTTTGTCGGGGATTGGACTTCTTTCCCTGCTGCCAGATATAGTATACTCATGAGTATCGTGATAAACGACGGCGCGCCTCTTATCAATGACCATTTTGTTATCACATTATATACGCCGTGACGCCTATATACATATTTATACTCCGTGCAACACTCCGTAATGAGAGAATCATGTTATGATGCGCACGGCGCTTCTGCGCAGGATCTTCGTGGGCTGTGTACCAGGTTGACAACCAACTGACCAATCCGTACGCCTCCTGGGTGCGCCAGGGTTGCCCACCGTTCCCTAGCGCGCTCCAGCTGGACCACATCAGGGCGAACGAGGTACGTGCTCCTACACCAACAAGGCGATTTGTATGCGCAGCGCCAGATCACGAGAAAATCAGGCATCGGCTATTGCGCAGTGCATGGATATCGCGATACGAGCGGCCACTGCTATCGAGAGCAGTCGGCGCTACGCACCCCCTGTGGCAATAGTGAACGCTGATTGCTCGTGCAGTATACAGTGTACTCGTAGCGCCAAAAGGAAAAGCTCGCTACAAAGTGCACCATCACGCGCGCCAACTGGCTGACGCTGGCCAAGAAACCACCGTCGGCCTACCGAGCCGGCGAGTCGCGGTCGCAGCTGATTTCGTTCGCTCAAACCACGGCTGAGAGCAGCAAGTTCGCTGCCACGCGAATTTGTATTTCGCGGGCTTTCTTTGCAGCTTGGAAAAAATGGTATACGTGAGACTTTCTTCATCGCAAATAATGCAATTGGGGTTTCTGAAGACGCTCTCAAAGTTTGCAAGCAGAATTTCTCGCCTAAAGTCAATATTTAGCAATTTATTTAAATAATGCTAATTAACAAATTAATTAATTACAAAAAATACCTGTAGTGCGCAAGGTGGCTGTCAGTAATTTGCAACTGATTTCACTCACCTGCCTCTAATACTGTATTTTTTAACTCTTGGCTAAAGATAGCTGGGACGCCCGGTATATGCAACACGCTATTCGACAGCCTGCATGCACACCGATACATCAGTGGTATATATATGGAATGGCACTGCAAGCCATAATATTAGACCTGTAAAAGTGGGAGGAAAAACATGGTACATGGGAAGAACTATGCATAATGGGTTCACACCAGACAAATAGTTAGAAGATAATATGTCTGTATACTCACTCAGTATACATATATTTCAATAGCTCAGACTGAGAGCTTTATGGATAGCATTTCTAAGGGTGCTGAGAACAATGTTATAGACAGGGAAAGGCCATGGGATATTCAGAGCACGAGTGCCTATATAGACGATTTCGTGGAGCTGTTGAAGCACATATAAAGACAATCGAGTACAGAATTTTGCACGGGAAGGCTGCAAATGGACAAAACATCACAAGCAGGAAAACCTGAGCTGGTCAAAAAGGACAAAACATCAGTGAACTGAGGAGTCAAGCAAGTATGCCCTCTGTCTTCCTTTTTCTGAAGGACAGTGCGTTGGGCTGGGTGGTCGAACATCGTTTTAACTAGATTTGGCGCGAAAAAAAAAAAAAAAAACACGGATACAAGAAAGACAATCTCGTCTTCGTCTGTCGTGCGTCTTTTTGCGTTCGTGTTAATTTTTTTTTTCGCCTTATATCTAGTATTACCGGTTTCATTCCTGTTCGCACTTTACGCCCATATAGGGCTTAAATGGCGCCTTGAAAAAAGTTATTTAAGGTCTTAGTTGTATGACATCTGCAGTCGGCAAATAGTGCAACATATATAGAATCCCTGGGATGTACGCGAACGACATGTATTTGTACCATAACGGAGAATGCAAGGAATGCAAGTACCTGTGGCAATGAAGCGACATATCAAGGTCTCACTTTTACAACAGAGAAATCTGGAACTACAATTTTATATCGGTATTTAATAATTATGATTCTAGTGATTCTATTCTGTGAACAGCATACAGTATAGGTTTCATAAAGACTTGGCCTATTTTAAATACTTGAGGAAGTTCAGATGCCCTAATATACTGGTGCACTGTGTTTAGCCTTGGGTTCAACATCATACTAAAAGAAGATCCAGAAATTAATGTTTAATAATAATATGTGGGGTTTTACGCGCCAAAACCACGATGTAATTATGAAACACGCCGTAGTGCAGGGCTCCGGAAATTTCGACCAGCTGGTGTTCCTTAACGTGCACTGACATCGCACAGTACACAGGCCTCTACCATATCGCCTCCATCGAAATGCGTCGGCCGTGGCTAGTATCGAACCCGCGACTTTCGGCCCGACAGCCAAGTACCGTAACCCCTGTACCACCATGGCGGACTTTAATTCACATTTTCTCGTTTATTTTGGCCTAATGTAAGACGCATTGATTACTATTTTAGTGAAATATTAATGAGAACTAACAGACAATAATGCCAACGAAAGTATAGGGGGTGTTATTTGTAGTAAGTATATAGGATATACGTGTGAAGAAAGTAAAGTGGACGAAAAGATAACCTGCCGCCGTCCACATTACGTCCACTTTACTTTCTTCACACTTATATCCTAATTACCACAAATAACACCCCCTATACTTTCGTTGGCATTATTGTCTGTTAGTTCTCATTATGTTTGTAATTTTGTATCTAACAAAGAAAAAACGAGCCCTTAAAAGTCATCTTCTTTCCTGTATTTTGGTGAAAGGGTTTCACGCATGCACATATGGGCAAGGCAGATCCCGTGTTTATAAACGTGCAAAGGCGCTGTTCTCAAAGACCACTCAGGTGTAACTGCGTTGTGTTGCCCCTCTCTCCCCCGTATCAGGAGCCCCGCCTCGTGGCATTTGGCACCAGCGGCGCCGGCGCTGAGCTGTCGGTGGAGCTCTCGCTCCCGCTACCGTCCGCGGCCCTGGTGCTGGCGTGTGGCGCTCACGGACCGCGTCCTGCGACGCCGCGAGACGTGCGCATTCACCGCGTGTCGCACAACCGGACGCTGCTGTACTGGCGTCAGCCGCGAGACGGATGCACGAGCGGTTACCGGCTGCTCTTCTCGGCCCGGGCCTCCGGTCCTTACGCACCCCTGACCGAGCGGCGACCGCTGCTTCCCTTGCAGCTGATCGACTGCGAGCTGACTCCGGCGGCGGCTGCGTGCCGCGGCCCGGGCTTCGTTCGGGTCGGCGCCCTCAGCCTGGCCGGCGGCCGCAGCGCGCTGTCGCGGCCCGTGCCCTGGCCGCGGCCGCTCTAATGGGCGCAATTACCAGCGGCGGCCGGGGGCCAATCTCGATGAGAACACTGTTGACCGAACAAATTGAAGCAGCCCCGCGCAAACAAGACCTCGCCCTCTCCCCGCCACTGACAGCGCCCCATTGAGCGACTGCCATTTGCATGAGAATGCGAGAGCGGAGCGAGCGAGCGCAGCGCCCCGGCCTTAATTTTCTGCTCGGGTGAAAGGAGCGGAAAATTGGCTTCTCCTCGCGGGAGGACCACGCGTGGTGGCGGCGGCGCTGCGATCGCCCGTGCGCCCCCCACCCCTTCCCCCCGCAAGGCGGTCCCTGTCGGAGGGGCGGCGTCACGTGCGGCGGCGACGGATGCCGCGGGCGTCCAGAGCAACGCGAGCCCATGCAGCAGCCGCAGGCGTCGCCGGCCGAGCCCTGCTCGTCGCCAAAGCAGCCGACCGCCTTCTCGGTCGACGACATCCTGGACCCGGCAAAGTTCACCGGCACGAGGTTCCGGTGGCGGCCGCTGCTCGACTCCCCGACCGAGTGGCCGCCCGACGAGCGCGACTCGTCGCCGGCCAAGGGTGGCAAGCTGTCGTCCTCGTCTTCGTCCTCGTCCTCGTCGTGCTCCAAGAAGAAGCCCGAACCCAAGGCGGGCAAGCCACGGCGCGCGCGCACCGCCTTCACCTACGAGCAGCTGGTGGCTCTCGAGAACAAGTTCAAGACGACCCGCTACCTGAGCGTCTGCGAGCGGCTCAACCTGGCGCTGTCGCTGCGGCTCACCGAGACGCAGGTCAAGATCTGGTTCCAGAATCGACGCACCAAGTGGAAGAAGCAGAACCCGGGTCTGGACGCCAACAGCCCCGCGCTGCCGGCATCGCCGCCGTCGCCCTTCTCGGCGGGATCCCTGTACGGGCCCTACCTGGCGCCCTACTCCGTCTTCCCGCAGCCGCCTTTCTTCCCGTCGTAGCGCCGCCCCGCCCCGCTTGTACAGTCGCAATAAACCCGTGCCCCCAGGTCAGCCTTTTCTCCGCTCCGACGAGGCTGGCCCCCCGGCCAGGGCCAGACTCGTCGACGGCGCGCTCCACGTGCGCTCACGGGGGGGCCGCTCGGGTGCCCGCCACTCGTTTTAGTTCGAAGTGGGTGTGACTTCGATTAAGTAGTGCACTTCAGAAACGGAAAGTTATCACAATTACAAGAAACTCTCCGCCAACCTAATCAGCGAGAGTCGCATTCATCTGTTCTTAAAGTGTGCTGTTGAATCGAAAGCGTACGCGCAGCATGTCTCCATTTTCGACTGTTGAGGTGGGAGTAGTACGTACAAAAAACGCGCAAACTATGCAAACTACACTTGCAACGAGCTTAGCGTGCGTATTTCGTTATGGTGTTATGGTGTCGGAGTAACCGCACTGGCGCAAAATAGCTGGTCACGGTGTGCAGACGCTCCCAGTCAAGTGCCTACTTACACTGTTGCGGACTGCTTGTGTAGTTCAAGACTGCAAAAAAAAAAATGTTTCTTTTTTTTTTTCGAATAATATTCGACTTTATATCCAAGAGCAACGATAAGATAATATTGGATTTATTTTAATGCGGGATAAGAAGTTAGTCGTTCATGCAGCAAGCTACTTTCGCCACAAAGTGATTATGTGTGAGGAGAAGTATCCCAATACTCGGAAGGGGCACACTGGTGTTGCACAGTGAATTTTTGTTTGAGTTCTACTGTTACTCTGTCAGGATTGAGCGAGTGAATTCTTAGCAAACCAAACATCAAAATGAAGGAGAAGAGTTATTTGTAGAGGGGAGAGCGGTCGTATGCAGCGTGCGTGATAAAATACGACTCGATTCGCTAACAAACTTAAGGCTATATTTGGCGTCGATCGAGACATACGTTTTCTCGCAAAGACAAAAAAAGAAAGTTTTCTACGTGCTCATTGTTACATAACTGAAAACTGGTGTGTGAGCTCTAAGATGTCTGCATGAAGATTATCTAGTGCTCAATCACCAACCAGATCAAGAGTACTTCAAGTGCCACTGAGGTTGGAGGCGACGATATGGCATTTTCTTGCATGCGCGCGTTTCGTGATATGGCTTTCCTTTCGTGGAATGGACCATTTACACAATGTTTGCAGTTGATCAATCTTAGAGTCAACATCAGTCACCGTGGACGAGGGAGTGCATTTTGACGACTTCTTTGGCAAGGCAACACCACAAACAATTTCTAGATTCAAGTAACGTGTGGAAGGTTAGGTTTTGCGCGGTCTGTGACATTTCATTTCGCCTTTAGTGCATCTTGCTTAGCAACAGATGCTTGAGAAAAGTCCATATTTGCAGTTTTAACTATACACACAACATTTAAATGATATAGTAGCGCACGTTTAGAAACAAAACAGAACTGAAGCTTTATAATAAAATTTGCAGGTTAATGTTTACTGCTATGGACAAAACATAAGCGAAAGGCAATTTCTGTTCAAGAAGCTGGAAATAACAATTCTTAACACCTGCATTATATTTAGAAAGTGTATTCACAACAACAAGACGAGCTTTTCAGAGATCGACGAGTAATGCGAGTAAAAACAACACCTGTCGCTCGTTTTCTCGTACCCATTGTCAGCTGGCCGTATGTAGCCCCTTCAGAAGGTCAGCTAGCTATCGACGTTACACCATGATTCAGTAAATCTGTTCTTATTGCTGTGGCTTACGTGCTTACATATCTCGTGTCACAAATACGCACGAAGAGTTAAGCGAAATTTTATAGCGTTTAAATTCGGAAGTAATTTGATATTCATCCAGATCTGCTTCAATTTAAAAGCTCAAGGATGTCCAAGTCCCACGAGAGTATATACGCACTCTAGTGGGGAAATGCGCTTGAGCTTACTGACTAATCTGACATTTACGCACTCTAACGTATGTATCTAGGGAAAAACAAACTTATTTACTGGCATACACTTTCGTCACTTATCTTATTCCGAAATTTTAACAAGCTCTACTGTGAATATTCAAAGGTGACGACAGACAAACAGGAACAAAAACGGCATTAAACAGTTTGCCCTTCTGACTATATAGCGGAGATAAGACTGGACCTTGTGTACATTGACAGCCCTTGCTGGGCATACCGCGTTGATATCAAGGTTATTCTTCTTTTGACTCTTCTTATAGCACACTTCGACATGCTTATCCTGCATTCAAGTTCTTTACTTGCGTTGATTATTGGTTATTTTTAAAAAAAGCCGAAGTCCGTGTTTGCTAATTGAACACCCAGAAACAAGATGTTTGCCGCGCATCCCATGACATTTTTGTGCGCAGATATTGTTATGGCTTAGGTGGAAACATCGGCATACATATACATCTATACACAAGTGCCGGTGTGTGTATGTATATGCGTGCCTTTTTTTCGTCCATGTTTTCTGTGCGCTTTTAGCTCTCTTCAAAATGGACTAACAACATGCCCAAACTGCCGCATTGGTATAAATAACAATATGCTCATGTTTGCGGCCACTTCATGAATTCGTGCACTAAAGGCAATTGAGCTTATTACGCGTATTACGCTTATTAAGTTGACATTCAATGAGCAACTGTGTAAACTTCTGCTATATAGTATTTTACTATGCTCGTTTCTAGAAAATAGTGCACGAATATGCGGAAAAGGAAAACACTTTAGACAGATGCTTCGCTTTACGTGTACATGTGTGCACCCGGGACAGCGAGAAGCTATTTCGGGGTAAAATATGTGATACGTTTTAACCTTTAGCGCAGACTCGCGCTATAACGGCGCAGAGTATACAACGACGATCGAAGGACTCATAATGAAAACGTGCTGATCATGAACGAGTATATAAGGAGCGCCTTCCTTTATTGTTTACCAATCAACTTAAGTGATTGAAACTCTTGCCATTTGAGGGAAGTGGCCGGGTGCCTTCCAGGATGACACAGATTATTAGCGTGGTTGTGAAACTGCGACATCGAGTACATGACATTACTCGAATTGACTTCAGAGCACACATATTTAGCGACCAAGTTTAGATAATTCATGCTGACCTTTTAGATAGGGAGAAAGAAACAGTTTAATTTGGTATATTTCTTTTTCGACGTTCATGCATTTCTCCCGCCCAACAGGCGCCATCAGTTTGTCGCATTCTACACATTGGCTGTAGCTTTTCGCTTGTTCCTTCACTGTATATACAGGTCATGTTGCTTGAACAAATATACTCAGCGCGAGCCAAGTGCTACTGAACTTAAACGCTGATATAATCTTGAAAAGTGCCGAACGAAAGAGGTTGCGCTCCGTGTTTTACTGTAGCGAATATATGGCGAGCGACTACATATATGAACACGCCGTGTGGGTGCGTGCTGTGGCTGTCCTTTAGTGTAAACTGTCACTTTGAATCCGGTTCGCCAGATTCAGCTGCATATGAATACAATAACTGTATATATACGAGCGTATACTTCTCAGTGATGAACTATACAAGACACATAAAGGGATACACTGAACTATCAGCACTTATACACCCTTGGATAGGTTGAGTGGCTGTCGCTATGCGGGATGGGATCTTATTTTACGTATGCGATAGAGCATCGGCGACGTATTCAACATTGGTATAAGAGAAATCGATAGCGACGACGGGTGAAAGCATATTTGTTTCTCGCATACCCGCCTCGCCGTTAACAAAACAGAGACAAAAAAAAAAACGCATTCATGGAACGCAGCACAGGCGCTCGCCGTATACGGTTCGATCTAATCGCAGGCGTATCACGCAGGACGGCTCCTTAAACATGAACAGCGAACATGCAGATGCAACACTGTACCGCCGCGCGGCATCGGGGCTCAATTCCATTTTACGTTTCCCCGTGCATTGTTTAAATTCAGATGACGTTCAGTGGTCTTTGCTCGTTGGTTCATATCGCGGAAACCTCGTATCCCATTCCAAGCACCTGTAATGCGCTTTTCTTCGTTTTGCGTTGTATACGTTACAATCGTAAAATGCTTTATACAATGCCCAATAACGACAATGCGCAAACAAACCGTGTCTCATTTAAAAGAAACGCATGCGGCGAGATTAAAGGTCGAGATTATATGTATGGTTCGTAGACAAATACCGCATTCATATTGAACATCTGCTTCTTGATATGTAAATACAAGGCCATCAGTGCGCACTGTTTCAGTAAAATGTCGATGGAGAGAGCGAGAGGAGCAAGGAAAGACAGGGAGGTTGACCAGACGCACGTCCGATTTGCTACCCTTCACTGGGCGAGAGGGATAAGGGGGCGAAAAGAGAGACGAGGAGAGGGACGGACACAATCACGAGCACTCTTGGGGGAGCCCGTCTAGTCTAGAGGCGGTCGCTCAGATTTGTTGCTTTCAGGTACTTCAGCAGCGCTTTGGTTGCCTTCTGCGCTAAAATGTCGATGGAAATTCACACAAACGGTATACGAATGCTCTATTTATGAATTCTTTTTCTTTGGAAATCACGAAATATTCGCTTTACTGCACCAAGCAATAAGGTCACATGAAACAAAAAGAAATTGTGACAGTATAACGTCCCACTGCGTACAGCTAACGTCACGCCGTAATGTACAACGCTCAGATAACGAAATTGATCTAATTGTATTTGACAGGCTGAAACATGATATTCGACGTAGATATTCCGAAAAAATCACCGCACTCCGTACGGATGGTTAACCGGCGATGCTGAAACGTGCGGCCCCGGTGTTTGTCACGAACTATAGGATATATATCGAAGCGCCTTCCGTCGTAGCTTTTGATTTCTTTTTGATCATCACATTTAAGAGATGCTTCAAAATTTCCGTTTCGTGACGTTAGCTTACAGGACAGCAATAACAACTAATACTCGTCGCAGCGATTCACGCTGGGGAGGGTATAACCCCTATAGCTACACATGCTGACAAAATCTAAAGAGAAACTATAGTGCAAGCGCGAAGACCCTTCGAGGTATCGCATATGCTAGCATTGCTTCTTTATTAGTTTCTGCGCACTCATGGAGCACCATATTTTCCCACCTACTAGCACTATGCAGCTTCGCTATAACACTGCGTATCACACATGCAAAATCTGGAGCTTGTGGGATATATATACGCGCACACACACACACACACACACACACACACACACACACACACACACACACACACACACATATATATATATATATATATATATATATATATATATATATATATATATATATATATATATATATATATATATATATATATATATATATATATATATATATACTGAGGGGAGCCGCGAATTATTTCGTTAAATCAAATGAGACATTTCGCGGTCACTTAATTCGGTAAATTCGATTATATGGTGCAGTGGCGTCCGGAAAGCTACCGTGGCCATAGGCGTGCGCACAGGGGGGGCAGGGAGGGGCGGCCGCCCCCCCTAATCACCTAAAAGGGGGGCGCAAAATCTGCCCGATACATTGACATAGTAGGAAGGGGGGGCGCTGCGATGAACCTTTGCCCCCCCCTGATGGGCAACCCTGCGCACGCCTATGACCGTGACATCATATTTGCGTAGCGTAAATGCGCCAAAAATGATATTGCGGCCTTCGGAAACGACCGACACCTCTTGGGTGTATGAAGCAACAAAAATTGTTGCCTCAACGGTAAGGGCCACAGGGGACAACAAATTTATTTCCCAACGAAGAAGTCGGTCACCTTTGCTGGCTTGCGTTTTGTAAGCAACGACCGCACGGATTTTTCGTACGTCTTAAGTGCGTCCAGCGCGTCTTCCGTCCCCTCGTGTGTTCCAGCAAACAGCCGCAGCAAATCAAGGGCATCCATCACTTGACTCCCTGCTGGTTTTTACCGCTGGCGCCATCTGGTAAACGCAACCCAAAATTATTCGTTTTTGTGCCGCGCAGTTTAAATTGGGCGAAGGTGCTTCGCGATGTTGCCTTTGGCTCGCAATCAATAACTTTTAGGGCGTTCTCTACAAAACAGACCAAAATTCCGTCTCATTTGGGCGAAGGTGCTTCGCGATGTTGCCTTTGGCTCGCAATCAATAACTTTTAGGGCGTTCTCTACAAAACAGACCAAAAATTACCAATTTTCCGTCTCATTTTTCGAAAAAAGGTTCGGTGAATCGGGACACATCACGAAATTTGTTTCGTTATTTCGAGTTAGTCAAAGCATGGCACCCTATATATATGGGCGTCTGAGGGTGAATCGGGGTATCTTCGTTAAATCGGGTTTTAAGTGACCGTCTGAAGTGATGTTGCGCAAGACCCCATAGGCGCCCCTTATTCACTCATCCCTCTTTGCCTTTTTCTGATTTCTCATTTACCCGGCCGGGTGGAGTAATCGCGGCATCCGTGTCTGCGACACGCCTTTGTGTTTACATTTGCTTGATAGAATAAAAAAAAATATTCTGACTTCTCGTTTCTGTCGCCGTTCTGCATGCGTTACTGCGGCAACCAAATTTCGTGTTTATGCTATCAATTCACTACGAATGCGTGCATAACTCGGCGAAACCCAAGTCGGTCAACATTGTGGGTAACGATTGCCGTTCGACTGAGCGGCCGGCCGATCTAGACGCTTCGTTTGCACCACGCCGTGCGTTTGTCTCGGTTACCTCGCGATCCCTTCGCGCAATCTAATCTGCATATCCAACAGAGCGGAAACTTGCTTGCTCACTCCTAATTAATGGCACTTTGCTCACTGTACGCACGATTGCTTCTGAAGCAAGCGATGGGAAAGAACGAGAGAAGTTAAAAGCTGTATAAATGTTAAACAGAAAGCTTTTTGGGTTAACGCAAAGTGTTTACTTTCTTCTTCCTTTTCGCGCAGCTCTTCGAAGCCGCCCACTTTCACAATTCATATTATATAGACAGCTTTCTGTTAGCGCGAAAGAAGTAAGGCGGGAGGGGGAGGGGGGTTATTTCGTACCAAAACCGAGCCTTAGTTATTAGGCACGTAGTATAGTGAAGGACTCATTATATTTGACAAGGTGTGGATTTTAAATGTGCACCTAAACCTGAAGTTCTCGCAATTCGCCTGAATCGAATCGTGGACACCGCGGCCGGGAACTGAAGCCGCCTATAGTCTGCGAACTATATTTATATACGTGTGCGACTGGGTACGTGTATAAATATAGTTATTGCTTTCTTACTTGCTTTCTGTAGTAACTGTATATTTAAATGATAACAACACAAATGCACACACTGGTATAGCGCTGGACCTGCGCGAACCAAGAGCCGGAAAGACGAAGCTTTCCGTTTGTATAAGACCTCTTTGCCATTGTCTCGTCGCGTGACAACTTACGCAATAACATCATGGGCACGCTTCCATAACAAGCTTTTAGGAAGACGTCTAGCGTAAGATCTTTGTGAATAGGGGTCCAATAGCCCTATAGAATTTCTCGAATACTCGCGAGGCTCTTCGGAACTGAAGGCTGAAGAAAGCTCAAGTAGATTTAGTTTACCTATACAGGCCTTTGAGTGCGAAAGCGCTGAAATGGTCGGGGACGTATTCGACGGTGGTTCGTGGCGCACAAGGTTGTTTAGAAGTTAATGACAGCGGAGGGGGGCTGTAGCCAAGATTTGAGGCCACAACTGCAGTAACATTTTGAAAGGGTCACATTCACTTTCGTTTCTGTGTTGTGAAGAAATTTATTATGCGACGGATGCATTAAGTTTTTTGTTAAATAACTCTGTGGTCTGCAGCCTACAAAACATACACAGCACTTCCACTTTCGCAGATGCATTTAAAAATACAAAACCATTTTGATCCATCGAAAGCGATCGTTGAGCAACCCATTTTCCGCACCATCGACACATTTGTTTTAAGTTGAAATGTTCGTGAACGAACAGAATTCTGGAAACGGGCATTGCAGCGCAGTGTTCACTTGCCCGAGCGAGTATATCGTCAAAACTCTCTGGTTTTCACAGAAACAGTCGACGCCGCCGTTTGTCCCGGGAGTATGGTTCGGACACAACATATCAACTGAGACGTGATAACGTGAAGTTCTATTCCAATTCTTATCGCGGTTCACCAGCTGTCACGATGGCACCCCGCCTAGGTTATCGCGAGAACTGGCTGATTGTGACTGCATAACAAAAGAAATATATCAGAATAAAAATAATTATTAAAGCTTCAGATCATATCGGATATGCGAAAGCCTGAACCTGGCGCTCTTTGGTCATTACAGCCTTTCATTGCACTGCATCATCATGTAGTCGTGCGTATACGCCCTATTAACTGAAGATAATAGGGAGTTCTAGAATAGGGTACGCAAAGGTTGCGTTCGTTGCGTGCGTACGCTATTTCCGTCACTTAACGTGATGGGTACCCAAGTGGACAGCGTACGACGCATGCGCAGTGGTGACAAACGCTAACGCAAAGCTTTGCGTACTCTATCCTTAAACTACCTAATGTTCGTGTGACTTGCCGCAAAATAATGAATGATTGAATTGTGCGCATGGTTGAAAAGCGCGGTACAAACTTGCCATTACATAAAAATCTTTTTTTTTAACAAGTAACTACGTTTTTTTTTTTTTTTTTTTTTTCATGTGGTGATGCGTACGCAGGTCATGCATAACATATAAGTTCGAGTCATCTATAGAGGTATATTATAGACGACGCAGTCGGACTTGCGTAAATTAATGCTCATTGCGAAATAGGCTATTGATTGATGCTTAGCTATGCGCTGCACTATTGCTGTGTAATGGAGAAGCCTCGAGAAGCTGTTTGTGCTTCCTTTGCAATTTCTGATGTTATTGTTGAACAACAAATGTATCAATGCCGAAGACATGCCAATTGCAAAAAAAAAAAAAAAAAAGTCACATCACATAACGCCGCCTGAGACGTCAGTAAACACGTATCATGTCTGTATGCAGTGATGACTGTGCGAAAACAATTCCTCCGTCACAAGCGCGCTTATGTAAAAATACGTCACAAGAGTTGTAGATGCTGCTGAAGAAGAAAAGCGCGAAAAAGAGACACATACGAGCGCTTGTCTGTGTCCCTCTTTTAGCCACGCTGTATCAAGTACGCAATATAAGATGCATCTTTCTTTTTTTGCAGCTTACAAATGATATTAGTGAACTGATTTATTAAGACAAAATTTCTTATTTTTTTATTACTAAGCCAGTTCTGTAATTCAGATATGAATCTCTGTGCGAATGACAAGTGGCAATCTATTAAAAAAAATTCAGTATTAAGCCTGCCATGATCTTTATCGGCTGTTGCACATAAGTACTTACGATTTCAAGAATGAAAATAGGCAAATTCAAAATAAAACGTAAAAAGAACACCAAGTTTGCAAGGAAAGAAGTGTGTAATAAAACATAAAATAAATAATTAATAGTGCAACGAACACAGCAGATGTCCGAGGGATCCCCTATATAAGGGACCTCCGACACAAACCAAAACCCGTTGGCCGTACGTGAATGTTGGGATCCCATGTTTATGCCCTTGATTCAACACGATATTGGCACGACGCGTTTCTGTGTCGAGCTGAGCCGCGAATGTTCGTGCGTATACAGGTGAATGCGTCCTGCTATGAGCGCCACCTCTGTAGCGGCCTGCCCGGTATATCCTTACACTAAACAGAGCAAAACAAAGGTGTGCCGTGCGTGGCTTGACATTCATCGGAACGGAAAGGCGTCATCGTCGGCGACCGAGCGTGCTGAACCCACGTCTCAATGAAGACAGCGGAGTCGTCACCGGAAAGGCGAGTGCGCAGAGACGTCGACATCTGGCGCAACACTGTTTACACGCAGATTTGATGCTTGCTCATTTCTGTCCGTTGCTGTCGTGCTGTTCCGTGCGACGTTGTTGTTGACAGCCACGATGACAGTTGACAGCAGAGCTTCCGTTTTGGTACAGGACGACACGACGTCTTATATATACGGTACAGTATGCCACACGGTGGCTATGAAATTGTTATTTGCGCGTTGTACGACCGAGTTTGCCAAGCGAGAGTATATACCATATACGCATGAAAGCAACGAATATCGTATAAACTGTGACTCATCCACGCTTCCACTTAATTGCAGCACATGCGAGAACCCAAATATATTCATAGGACAGTTGTAAGGCCGCATATACAAACGCAGTTACGTGTATACCACACACACACACACACACACACACACACACACACACACACACACACACACACACACACACACACACACACACACACAAACGCGCGCGCGTGCACGCACGCACACAAATAGAAATGGGTAACCTTCTTGTTTATAGTAATTGACGTACCCTATGATTCGTATAATTATGCACGTCCGTTGTTCTAGTTGTGTTCACCAATGTTTCTAGTGCAATATACTTGTCGAGCGTGTTTGCCAGGTCGTGCTGCTACGATACTTTCCCTTTCCGTGTTTCACCTTTTCGTTCTCGTTAATACAACTTGTGGGTATTTGAGGCACGCCCTTACAAAGGGCTACGATCAAGCAATATTTGTTTGTCTTGTTCTTCCGCATGATATAGCAATGGTAAGGATATAACCAAACGAAAAGCTCATCAAAGAGTCGATCGTGTATTAGAATAGAAACTCTTCTGCGATAGAAAGTCGCAAGCCTTCTTTCTGATTGCTGCCAAATGTTATACATGCTTACTACAAAAGGCACCGAACCCCCCTCCATCCCCCTTGCAACTAAATAATTTAATGGATTTACTATATGGATTTAGTGAAACAGCCATCTACAACGATCAGGAGAGGACACGAAGTTTTTTTTTAAGCGGCCGGTAGTCTCAGAAATCGCTGTGAAAGCACAATGGAAGTTTTTGAAATCGGATGACAATGGGCAGCGCTTCATTTACAGGGACACCTCCAAAAACAATGAAACGCGCTTGTGTTTCGTTGTGTATGTGTCCCTAGTAATTGCACGCTGTTGTTTATCGCGCTAACGATTCTTTTCTGCATGACTTAATTGTCGGTAATTTGTTACTCAACAACCAGTCATGACAATAACGCAGTTAAGGAAAACAATACTTTTGCTAACGGCAGAGGAGGCCGAAAAATAAAAACTCGCAGGGTCCATTATGCTGCATTCGCACAAGACGACTCGACAGCGAAAGTCATGGCTGTTTCGTCATCATCATCACCGGAGCTTGAGAGGTCACGTCAGTGCCTGCGCACTTTGTTGACGCTGTGGCTAATGATGATGAGCCCTTTGTCATGTCTTGGCAGCTTGCAATCACACACTCATTAAGCAATTTACTTGGTGCGACGCCCGGTGCGATTGTATACGCTTCTGCCACAAAATATTACATCCGTTAACGTGACTCTTTGCCCCACATGACGACTGTATATAGGGTCGTTTTTGGAAGCGTTTACAAGTACTGGCGTGGCTCTGCGGTATATTACTTGACTGCCACGCAGAATAGCTGGATTCGATTCCGGCTCGAACCGCGATTTTCATTTTGCTTTTTTTTCTGATTTTTATTAAACTCACTAAGGACACGCGAGTTTTTGTACCGCACACCTTGTTTTTCAAGGTCAGCGTCTCGTGAAGCACTTAATGCTTTCGCATTACAACCTCTAGCATGGGTTTCATTATTTTCCTGGCTGCTCAGTTAAAAAATAGAAGAAGAATAAAGGAAGGAAGAAGTTAATGGAAGCCTACATACTAAAAAGAGAGAAAGCAACAATATCATTTGAAGGACATGAATACGGCTGTTATTCTGAATTATTAAGATTTCCGCTGCTGTGCAAGTTAAACCTTACGTTCTCGAAACTGCTTTTTCCTTTCGACGCAAACGTCAGACAAAAAAAAAGAAAAAGAACATGCAACTTTACGAGCTCAATGTCACACCGGTTTACCACAGAAACGCTTGCTTCATTCACTGCCACTAACACAATCAAAGTAGTTTACAAAAGACCAGAGTTTATCCTGCATTGCGCATAAAATATCGTATTCGTGATCGCGATCAAGCACAGCTGACACGAGCTGTACTAACCATGGCTTTCCTACCAACCATGGTAACTTAGAACCGAAGCTGCTTCTGTACGTAAAGCGCCACGTGGTAACGTGGCGAGGTCGACAGTGCGTGCATGTCGGTAAATCGGTCAAGGAATCCCGCTAATGCCAGGCAAGCAACTGGCGCGAATTGCGGAGCGACTCGCGGCGCGCGGTTTCGGTGTGCTTCTCGCGTTAGCCGTGCTTAGCGCCACCGTCGCGCAGGCGGTGCTTGCGTTGGAGCGTGGCCAATGGGCGACCGCGAGAGGCGGGACCCGGTGGCCGCACCTCCCCTTCTCGCGCGCCCTGTTTTCCCCCCAAGAAACGTCGCCCATTTCGGCGAGCGCGGGGAAAATTTCATTTCGCGCCGGCAAAGTGGCCCAATTTGGGGGCGCGTGGCCGCGGCAAGCGGGCAATTGACGGCGACGCCAGCGCCGCCCCGCGATGCGGTTGCAGACAGCAGGCGCCGACAATTTCAAACGCTGAGGGAAGGGGAGCGGAAAGCGAGCGCGATGAAGCCGCGATAAGTTATGCAACCAGACGGCAGCGGCCGGAGATCATGATCGCGGCCCGGAGTCAAATTACGGGCGAGTGGCGGCGGCTTGCCGCTCGGAATGGGCCGGATGGTTTGCTGATTCGCGTGGCTGCCGGCGGCCGCCAGATTATACTACTGCGCGCTCCCTGACAGCTAGGTGCGGCGCATGCCGAGCGGGCCATTCGCAGTCCCGCATGCGCGCGCCCGGTGATTTGGCGGCGCGTTCCGCATTGCGCCGCTCGCAAAAAGGCGCCCTCGGCAACACAGATTGCCCTCGCCATTGATCCCCCCCACTGCTCCCCGTCTCGGAAAGCCTTTGCTGCTGCGTCGTGGAACCTTCTTGGCGAGGGCGGCCGCGCGCTCGACAATCTGTAAGAGCTTCCGGAACGTGCAATTTGATTTCTGCGTGAGTTGCGATGATGGGCGAAGAAAAGTCGAGGGCCTCGCGCGACCGCAGGGAAATGTCGCCCAATCTCGACACACGATGGCAACGGGAAAGGGAAAGAAAAAAAGAAAGGATTCGGCCGATTCGATTGCGGGCCTCTCGGAGCGCTCTGAAGGAAGGATGTTCTAGAAGATTAGGCTAGCAAGACGGGACCGCTCCATTTTCGCTCCTACGAGGTGCTCGAACGACGCTCGAATGGAGTGTTGATGTGGGTTCTCGGCTTGCGCGAGTCGTCGCAAAAGAATTCAGCTTTACGTCGATGCAAATGTTAAGTATAGGGGACTCAATGTGAATGGACTGCGCCATAGCAAGCCTTACTTTATGTGGGTGAGCATTAATGGCTGAAATGCTACTCAAAAGTGCGCGTACTATTCAATGTGCTGTTAACGTTTTAGTTCCCGATTAAAGACTGACTTCCTTGCCGCGAAATGTTTCTGGAGATCTCCACACAGACGATGAAACGAACGCTGACATTAAGATTCAAATCAAATTGGGCAAAGTCTTAGCAAGAATCTAAGCATGCACCTCAGCCTTTACAGAAGGAATCCCATGTGAACATCTTTTTATTATAGTTTCGCTTGCTTAGAACACGCGCACAGAATACAAAGCTATTCAGAGTTATATATACCACCTGATCGAATATATCTGAAGAGCGGCAACACTTTCTTATAAGTACCAAGCAGACTCGATCGCAAGGCTGTAGATACAAAACAAACGGTGGTATTACACCGGACATGTTGTCCTTGCAGGCAGCCCAGCATGACAGCCCTACTGGCAAAAATGGCCGCACAACAATCTAAGCTGCATCACGTTATCATCAATAGATACTTCTCGTGGACGTTAAAAAAGATTGTGTCTGCAAGTCAACTTCCATGTTTGCCGAAAATCGCTTGTCCCAGGAGTAAACGCTCATTTTAACTACATACACGTTTGATGTCACGAGCTGTCGAGGAGAATACAGAAACTCCTGACTCATCGACAGACGTTTTGGTAAGGCGGGTATTCCCTGTATACCGCATCAGGCGTCAGACATCCGTCATGGCGATGAAGAAGTTTGCCGCCTGTATAGACCTCGATATGACCCTGACACAATTACGCAGAGACTTCACGAAAACGACCCGGCTATATATCTTTCCATGGCAAACGTACAGGGCCCTTAGTCATCGACGGAAACACTGTGGATGTACGTGCACGATAGAAAATATCCACACACAGAATTACTCAGCGTGCAAGTGCAGCACTGATGGTTACACCGTAAAAAATGTATGTTAAATCACATAAAATTTATAGGCTTTTCTGTTTTACCTACATAGAGTTTCTTGGCTTTGGAGAAATGTATACCTATACCCGGTTTTTCAAATGATGTAATTCATCAGTTCTACCCAGTAAACCAACAGCTTCTGTAAATATCACAGATTTTACCTGTTCTTCAACAGAAAAGGATTGTCAAGACGTTGTGCATCAAAGCAGTTCGCCTAAAAGTTTGCTACCCCGCTTCATTCGCTGCAAAAGTTTGACACTTGGTAAAATAAAAGCCCTCTCTGGAACAAAGCGCGTAGTCGGCGCTGACATATTGCAAATTAGGAAAATTCAGACTTTGAGAAAAATTAATGCCAAACACCAGATGCGTTTCGGTGGTCGCGGGAAGTGCCTTCTGTTGAGACGTTCTACGCAGTGACGAACGCTAACAAGAGAAAGAAGTTGTGCCTATGCACCTCACAATAACGGTGCAGGGAAGGCCGCAAAGCATAGCGAATGTTGGATGTCATTGGGAACAAAGCGTGCACTACTCTTATTTTGAACTCGGTTCTAAGGAAAGAAAGTTTCTGTAGCATAACAGAAAAAATTGCGCGCAAAAAAGACTGTTTTTTAAGAGATATCAGGAACAAAACATCTCTGTAGAAGTAAAGAAAATCGAAACAGACAATATATGCAAAACTACTGCGAAGTGGAAAAAAGAAAATAGACAAGAACTGTTAAGTCATTAAATTTGCCATGCATTATCTGTTTTCCTCACAGTTTTTCACAGTGTATTATGAAGGCATGTGAAGGCACTTTGGGACACTTAATCGCAGCAGAGCGCTCTGTATAATGTATGCAGCGCGCTTTCGCCTTTAATAGCGTTGCCCTGCGCCGGACGTATATTGATTCGCTTACGAGCGCGTTGAATGTATACGTATTCTGGACGGTGGGGCAGAAGCCGAGAAGGTGTACCTTCTGCCCTGTCATCGACACGCTGCACTGCAGTCAATGACCTTTGCTGGCCTTACACCAACGTTTTTTTTTTTGTCGGCAGGTGAGCTAATTTTTGCTTTAGATTGTTACTTGCGGTACGCCGCTGACTGCTTCACGATAAGTTGTGCTTAATTGTGAATGCGCGCTACGGTTGACATCCTGAAAGTGTCGTATTTTCTTGCAATAAGCCGCACCAAAAAGCGGGAAAATGTGCTTAAAAAGTGGGGTGTGGGTTATATGCCGGGGTTATATACATATTTTTTTTTTGTAGAGTTAAATAAAGTTAGGGGTGCGGGATATATGCAGGGGCGGGTTATATGCGAGAAAATACGGTACATAGCTACCAATAACCTGATGAAGTTGCTAAGTAAAAAAATCAAACGAGGGAGGAGCCATCCTTGCAGGTAATTGAGTACATGTAATTAAATGACTGCAATCAAATACACTTTCGATATTTTGGCAATTGATCATTAGACCTACCTATTTTGACTTGGCAATGGTCCCTGCTGTTATGTTGGGGTTCGGAGCCCCGCAGCACAGGAACCACACCAGACAGCGGCTAGCAGGAGACTGTTTTATTGCTTTCTTTTAGAAGCGGACGAGAGGAGGCAGAGGAAGTTACAGCGAGGGCAGAAGACGTAACACGATATGCAGGAGCTGGGGACGAGAGTCTGAGGAAAGCGCCATGCGCGTGAGCGCGTCGGGCAGCACCGGCAAGCGAGGCACAACCTCTGGAGTGGCCGTGCGTCGGTTGATGTGCGCGTACACGACACCTGCAATTCAATTACTTTTTTATTTATGGCCTAATGAATCACATATAACCAGTTACGTTATTCTCAGAACAAGCTTGTAACATGAATGGCATCTTTTAGCATTTGTATTTGGTGCGAAAAACAGTATCGCATTCCCCTATACCATGGCACACGGCAGCTCAGATGCATGTGCACATTTCGACAGGCAAACCTGAGCGCTCTGTATTTGTTGATACTTAAGAGCCCGTCGCGACGCCTGCATTGTCGACAACGCATTCGGCATTTCGCTAGCTTTTCCGTTTTCATTCGATAGCTCCCGATCTTTGTTCAAGTTCACTAGTATGAAAAGTAGTGCTTCACAAATAAAACTGTAAGGAAAGAAGCGTAATGGTGATCGATCAGCTTATAGGTATTCATCAGTTACTTTCGTGAGCCAGTAACCCGTAGCCTATTTGCAATCAATTACATATTTACCTGCAGTAATTGTAATCGGTTACTTTTTTTCCGTAACTCCAACAAGTCTGCAGGAGGAGATCAACAATTGCAGCTGCAATTTTGAATTTCAAATTTTGGAAGGTCCCGAACTTCGAAATTTAGAATGCACGGATCGTGTACACATCTCAAGTGGAGACTTACCAGCGGTTCTCAGTGACATACATATGATCAGGCTAAAGGTATACAAGGCTTTCATGCAGCAGAATAACCTGTTATCCATTGGTCACCTGTAGCCTATATAGCAGAGATGGCACCATTTCGCCTACATTGTTGCAGATGAGGTCCGAGGCAGGAAAGCAGACACCTCGATGCCCGTAAACTTTTCGTCGGCTTGGTTCAGAAGTGTTCAGGAACTACCACCAATCTGCATAAATGAAAACTTTACCTGTGGCTAACAACGAGCTTTTTCGCCGGGATCGTACGAAATGGCAAGGAATCATAACCAAAGCAATGGGCTCATTTACCATAGGCGGAGAGTTTTCATGTTTTCGCAATGGGCAGGGGCCCGCTTGCTCTTTCACATTTCTCCCTCGGTATCACCATATAATATTATATATATATATATATATATATATATATTATATATATATATATATATATATTATATATATATATATATATATATATTATATATAATATATATATATATGGTCATGGTCCCGAAAAGGTCATTAGGCTCTCGCTCACTGCATCGCTTAAAATCGATTCTGACAATGCGCCGGATCTGCCGAATTTTTTTATTGACTTGCTTGACTTACTTTGTTAAAACATGCACCAGGTAGGAGAGAATGGGCTAATGCTGGCACAGGAAGCTTTGATTATGCCAGTGAATATAAAATTTAAGATGGGACAAAATGCCATTTGCTGCGAAGCTCGGTTACGAATTTTTCCGCCGAAAGTTGTTTTCTGGACGAGTATTTGAGTTGCTTTTAGGTCACCGAACTGGTAGTAAAACCATTTGCTGATAAATAAAAAATGTGTACCATCTTTTCTCGACAACTTTTATGGGCAGGCACGTCGAAGTGTACCTATTGTAGACAACCAGGAAATTAGCCTTTTTAATTGGAGAGCAAGTTTGTGCGAAAACATTCCCTGGCTGATTGTGTCGGGATTGCTTTGTATTCTCAGTAGCATTCTTGTTTTCTGAAAAGCAGTCGCTATGTGATTCAAGACTCAACATATTCTGCACATACAAATCCGTTTGAGGGGCATTTTCAGCTGAATGTTTCACTCGTCACTGGTCCATGATCCGGATTTTCAAAGCCTGAACTGAAAAAGAAGCGGGCATGAACAGCCCCCTGTGAAATAGCTAGGACGGCCAACTGTTCGTTGTCAGTGGACGGGGACCTAAGCCAAGATCTTGGCAAATTTCTTGGGCCAGCGCCAGAGAGGGGTGGGGGAAGCTCTTCCCCCCATGAAACCGTCCGGGGAAGGGGGGGCGAGCCCCCCCCCCTCTTCGTACTTTTCCCCTATGTCATCTACTACTGCAAATGCCCCTGTGACAAAGGAATAACTTAGTAAAATTGTTCCTGACGATTCTCTTATTGCAAATACTTACAGAAAGCGTGCGGTGTTCGGCCGAAATAACAGTGCATTCAGTTCCCTGTCGCAGCCGAATTTTACAGAAGTGGGATATTTTGATTTTAACCACAGTTGGACAGGCTCGTCGTATTATCTGCATACTTCTTGTCCACCACATAAAATTCGAAAACGGTTAAAGCGTCTGCCTTTCAACCTCGCTTTTCAATGTCCTTACTTCATGCATAACATCCCCTTCAGTTAGGAATGCAAATACATTTTCAGGAGCTTTGAATCAATTCCTTTCTGTTACCAAAGATCGCTAACATAAACACAGAAATTTTCAGGATTGTTTCAACGCCTGTGAAATGACATGTAATTTTCTAACTTGACATCATGATTTACTTAACTCATTTTTTATGATACATTCAAGAAGTCATTCTGTATTTCTATATTTGCACGTCCAGGTTGCTGTATTGTTTGCTGTAAGTGCTTTTTGAATGCTATTGAATGTATTCTACGGAGTACTGCATAAGAAAAAAAAATATTGTTCTTAGCACCGCTGTAATCTTTACTCCGTGCATGAAACTTTCAGTGATCAGATAACCAAAACGTATCGCCCCCTTATGTAATGCCCGATGGGCCTTCAGAGTAAATATAAGAAAAGAATAATTATGGGCTGTCGATACATATACAGGGTGTTTCAAGAAATGTGTCCGAAAATCCCCCAAAATCAGCGAAAGGCTATATTTGTTTGATGCCTTTACAATTACTTCTGTAGCCGCAGGCATCTTAAGATGGCTAAAGACATCATTTGGGCCAGTAATTAAGAAAGTTAAAGTAATTTCCTTTTTAATTTGTGGAGTTAGGCGGTTCTGACAAATGGGAGAATAGAAGCTCTTCATGCGAAGAATCCATCGCAGCTTTTAGATATAGAAAAAAAAGCGGCCTCGAGTAATTATTGCGGTGTACTGAAATTCAACCAATTCAGCGGCGAAACCGAAACCGAAATGCGGAAGGGCGCAACTGCCACATTCTTCCGAGACGTCCAGAATGAGTGAGCGTCGTTATATCAGCCATCAACCGACTTCGTTCTGTGGGCGCGAGGGCTGCGCTTGCAATTATAGCTCGCATGGCGCACATACGTTAACGAATGCGCAAGAACTACGCCGCTGTAATCGTTGTCTTGAACAGTGACATCATTCTGGTCGTCTGCTTGTTGCGCTCATCGGTGCTTCGGTTTCGCCGTTGAATTTGGTTGAATTTCATTACGCCACAATAATCATTAGAGGCCGCTTTTTCTATATCTCAAAGCTGCGATGGGTTCTTCGCATGACTGAATGAATGAATGTGAATGAATGAAAACAACTTTTAGAACTTCAATTCTCTCATTTGACATAACCGCCTCAACTCAAATAATTCAAATGTTAATTAACTTACTTTCTTAATTTCTGTCCCAAATGATATCTTTAGCCATCTTAAGATGCCTGCCACTACGGGAAAATCAAATGTGAAGGCAGCGAGCAAATATCGCATTTTCCTGATTTATGAGGATTTTCGGACACCATTTTTGAAACACCCTGTACGTCATTAATGAGAACTAACAGACAATAATGCCAAGGAAAGTAAGTAAGTAATGCCAAGGCTCGTTTTGCTTTGTTAGATACAGTATTAATGTGAACTAACAGACAATAAAGCCAAGTAAAGTATAGGGGATGTTATTTGGAGTGATTAGGATATAAATGGGAAGAAAGTAAAGTGCACAAAAAAAAAAAAATAACCCGCGGCCGCGCGGACCGAACCTGCGCCCTTCGAGTAACGCGTCCGATGCCCTATCGCTGAGCTACAGCGGCGGTCATCCTGCCGTCTACTTATTGGGGTATATATGTTCGTTTATACTACGCTTTCCTTGGCTTTATTGTCTGTTAGTTCCAATTAATAATGTGTCTAACAAAGCGAAACAAGCCCTTAAAAAGTCATCTTCTTTCCTTCATTCATATCGAGAGTCTCGTTCTGGCAGACTTGATGCCTTCAGGTATGCAAGGGATTATTGGTCAGCTGCCAGCTCGTACAAAGATCACGTGCTACGTGACGCCAATAGGCAGAAAAAGAGTGTTCCACACTCGTCGGACATGGCTGCGATCGGCGCTGACTAACACTCCTAGGTTTAAATGAACATATATACCCCATAGGGAAGGATGACCGCCGCTGTAGCTCAGTGGTAGAGCATCGGACTCGTTATTCGAAGGTCGTAGGTTCGGTCCCTGCCGGCGGCAGGTCTTTTCGTCCACTTTACTTTCTTCACATTTATATCCTAATCAGTCCAAATAACATCCCCTATTATTTTCTTGGCTTTATTGTCTGTTAGTTCTCATTAATATTGTATATAACTATAGGCAGGCACATTGCAGACCACTAGCGAACATTTAAGTTGCACAGCGCACTGTATGCCGGCCGAGAGATTCGCCGTATCTATACGTTCATGCGTTATAGGCTTACGTTAAACGCATGACACATGAGTTCGTCGTGTGCATGCAAATAGCACAAAACTTAGCTCTATCAACGCTTCGCCTGATGCTTTTATTTCGAGCACTTTTATTTTGTTGTTGTCACTTCGCGTTGACAAGCTCTTTTTTTTTCTTTCAGAATTCACAAATATTTGGCAAGGCGCTGTGCTAGGAGCATAAGTGAAGATTCTTTTTCGCTCGTTGCGAGATTGGCGGTGTTAAAGCATGAGCGAGCACTACCATTTAGACACGCTAAATTAATATGATCACATATAAGAGTATACATATACATATTAAATTTAACCGACCTTTGAGTCCTTCCGTGGTCAGCGTTTGAGTGTACGATGCATACAAGCGAATAACGAAGTGATTCCTGCTGTGGGGTTTGTTCATTTTTATGTTTCCTTAATTTATTAACTCAGAATATATAGCACGCAGAGAAAGCGGTATATTGACTGGAAATAATGCACACAGCAGCGTGCCTATTGCAGCCCCTATTGCGAAAGCACTTTTTGCGAAAGAAGCCTTATAACCTCGTTGTCCTTATAACCTGCTTTCGTTCCTCCATCATGATTTCCTCACACCGATTGTCGTCATCGGTTGCTGGGAAAAGGGTTAAATATAGAACTTCGTGCACATAAATGCTTCCTCGCGTGTGGCTTTTCTCGCGGTAATACAAATATATGTTTGCGACCGTCGTATAAAGCTCAGGAAACGGTGCTCCTGGATCTAAGAGGACGAAAGTGGACAGAAAACGCGATGGGTCGAGGAGGTCGGGGGAGAGAAGGGAACCGTGCAGCATCGTATAACAGCGTTGGCGCAAACAAGGAAGCGGCCGCCGCAGCTCGTTTTTGGTGTCGCAAACAGGCACTCGGACTATAGCAGCGGATGCAGCGCGCCGAGGTCGTTATGGAAGGCACGAGGCCATGGGGACGGCATACACGAAATACTCATCCTATATACGCAAAGGGTAGGCGTTCGAGGCGAGAAACCTCCGGTTTTGGGGAGTGGGAGGGGGGTTGCAAAACTACGCGTACACTGAGCACTTTTACGCCGAGTGATGAGGACGACTGTGAACGCGGGAGCAAGTACACGTACGGAAATGCTGCGCAAGCGAAGGATCAGGAGATGGAGAAGGAAATAATCGGGAAGGAAAGAAACACTGAAGAGATTCTGAGCCGCGGAGAGGAGGAGGCAAGCCAGGCGAAGCGAAAAAGTTGTCGCGCTGAGGGCGCGTGGAAAAGGCGCGTGAGGTGAGCTGTATAACGGGTTCCCTGTATACGCGTCTATACATAGCGAGATGGCCGCGGCGAGGAAGACATAAAAGAAGCTCGGGAGGCGGGTATATAAAGTGAAGAAAGGGGGCACTCGTAGAGTTCGAGGGGAAGAGGAGATCGGCGCATCATCATCCTCCTGATCGCCGCAGCAGCCGACAAGCGGTCGCAGCGAGCAACACCGTCACCCAGCGCCGCTCAACAAGATTTGGCGCTGCTCAATCACCCGCTGCCGACGTCTCTTTGTCCGTCGGGCGAGAGCACCGCACGGGCGTGTGGATACAGCGCCGAGCCGCGCACAGGCTGCGGGTCTCATCGCACCAACGGATTATCGCCGGCTGAGTTCATTTGCAGAAGCCTCTTTCTCCGCTAGGGTGCCGAGCGGCTCGCGTCTCTCTTATATGGAGAGGCGCGACGAAAAAAAAAAAGACACCCTCCGTTTGATGCGGCGATAAAATGAACGCCGTAAATTCGCAAATAGGAACGGGCGGACGCAAAAGACCGCGTACACATACACAAAAGCTGAGCGCGCAACTGCACTTGCGCACTGTTTGTAGGTGCATTTCGTTTTGACGACACGGTGTTCTCTTTTGTGCCAAGTGGTTGGCGAGATTTCCATTGAAAGCGCGTCGCCTTTTTCTTTTCTTTAATCGTCCTCTCTCCGACTTTTGCGTTTGCGGAGGTTTCGAGCCGCGTAGACCGGAGCAGCCCTTTTTCTCTCGGCTTCCATTAGGCTTCCTCTTTTATTGCGTGTTCCGCGCATTACGTACACTCAATTGAGACACGCGACGCTTTTATTTCTTTCGAGCGGGCCCCCCTTGGCCACCATACCGCAGAAAAGCTTCTCTTCGTGCGAGAAGGAAGAAAGCGCGAAGGTGAACGCAGAAAAGGGATCTTCAAAAAGTCGGCAGCAACAACAAACAGCGAGAAGAGACGAGAAAAGGGGAGCCAAGAAACAAAGCGGCGATGTCGAGGTTCAGCCGTGCGCAGCGGCGGCGGGCGCGCAGCAGAGAACCGTTTCAGCGCCACGCCGGGGACCAAGCGCGCGGAACCCCAGGGCTCGGACAAAGGGCACCGAGCGGGGCGACGGGAGAAACGGAGCCAGCCATTCGTGTAAAAAGCGGCCGCTCATCCGCGAAAGCGACTGCGCGCCCCACCGCCGAGCGCCGGACGGGGGACCCAGGCGCGCACCGGACCCTCGCGGGTGTCGGGCTCGTTAACGGAACGGCTTCGTTATTAAGACGCGGCCGAGGGTGCACGTGCCCGCAAGAGGGGGCCAGGGTCGCGCCCCGTGTAGCGGCGCCTTTTGCGGGGAGCCCAGAGGCGTTCAAGCGGCTCGCCGTGCCATTACGGCCGACGCTCCTGGGGCGCACATGGCGGCCTCGGCTACGCCGCACAGCAGTCTCGGGTGACAGCCGCGTCCGCCGGATCGGATGGCCGTCTCCTGGTCGACACCGCTTCTCTCGCGCGGGTCACGCCCGTGAAGACGAGCGCGAGGATATATATGCATGCCACGAGTCCCAGAGGACTCCGAGTCGGGGAAGAAAGGATACGCTACGCAGCCAAGTGAGCTCGCAGCCCCGAGGGAGCGCCCGACACTGCTCCCGGGCAGCAGCATGCACAGCCGCTTCACGCTGGCGTTATCTGAGGAAGATTCGCATCGTCGTCATCATAATCTGCAACGCACTATTCTCGCTTCCTAGACGTTAATGTAAAGGAAAGAACGGACACACACACGCATGCACGATGCCAAAAGGCAGTTCAGATGCCAAAAAGCAGTCCATCCTTGCTTCTCGGCACTCTCGGCGAACTGGTGCCTCATCTGCGAGCGTATATGCATCAGAAGGCCATGTGATATCACGGAGACGGTGCGAATTACTGGTGGCCGCTGATTTTTCGGAAATAACATGAAAGCAGCGTGGCGGAACGGAACGAAAACCAAGAACGACAATCGAAAAAAAAAAAAAGAAAACATTTTTGACCGGAACGAAAACGTAACCGAAACTTTATCACTATTTAGGGAAACCGAAATTCTTTAAATCGTCTTTCGGTTCACGCGAAAACTTGGCAATTCGGAACAACTGAGGTCATGCAACGTGAGCAATTATGCATATCTCAGGGTACAGTATTAGCGCGTACCTCAGGCAGGAATTCCAAAGCAAAGATAAGTTCAAATTGTCCGAAAGACGGAAATAGTGACAACCAGAGATGTTCATATTAACGCAAGTCGACTTTTGCGTGCCTGTCACGCAGGTCAGCGTAGTAATAGCGAAAGCTGTTATGAGATCACAACAGCTGATTTTGGCGCCATAGTTGTCCGCCACCGGTGTCCGTAGCCGCTATCACGTGAAATAAGAAAAAATGAAATGAGAAACAAATTTCTAGGATCGGATGGGATTTGAACCCGTTCCCTCTACGTGGCAGTCGAGTATTCTGTGCACCGAGCCACGCTGCGGCTTGTAATGCCTTCGCAAAGATACTCTATACAGGCGATCATGTCGGGTAAGGAATCGTGCTAACATGTGTAATATAGCGTGGCAGAAGAGTAAAAGAACAACCTGGCGTCACACAATGCGAATTGCGCAACAAGTCGGTCGTTGAATGCTTCCAACTTCTGAGATCATGCTCACTCCCTTGACACAAAGGGCCGCTAAAAAAATTCGTAATTGATTTTTGAGAAAATAAATACTATGACTTTGAAGGATACCGGCTTGTGCTAGTTGGTAGGAATTCGTGGTACAGCTACTTCCGCTCCTATGAAGAACGTGCGAAGAACGTGTTTTACCCCTGTCCCACTTTCTGAAGAGGAGCGCAAGTAACTATACCACAAATCCTTTGTTTTTTTTATAATTAACTTCGGATTTTTGCATACAAATAAAAACCGTTACGAACCGTTATGGAACATTTCTATTTAGTTCCTGAACAGAAACGGAACGGAACTTTTTGCGGTGAAATGAAACTAAAACCGAAACGAAAAAAACATTTCGTTCCGACACTCTGCATGAAAGGGACAAGATCGCTATGTAGACTGCGCATGCCTCCCTTTTACAACTGCGACTCCCACGTCTGGACGACGGTGCGTTCTGACCCGATTTCTTGTCTCTGCCAACACCACGTACAGCTCTGTTTTAGCGACAGAGGCGTTTAGATACATGGCTCCGAAAAATCTCGAGAAGGCGGGCACTGGCACGCAATGTTGCGTTAAAGGGAAGTGATATCGACTCGCAGGAGGTGCATCGAAGAACTGCCTCGTCCAAAAGCATCTCTCCGCATTTTGCGCTCAAGTTCTCTGAGAGCCCGGAATATATTTTCTTCTTAGTCCACCAATTTCATGATTCCTGGCTGCGTTATTTCTTTTTTATAAATTTATATGGCTTACAGGACAGTTTAGTGGCTTTATTGGCTGCCGGCTACTCCTGTTTCCATGAGAAACAAAACTAAACGAACAAAAGAGATCGAAAAGCACAGACGAAAGTCAAGTATCAAGAACATTCGCTATATAGATTCTGCACGCGAGTAAATAAAGGTACTGTGACGTTTCGAACGGAGTTCGGTCTTCATTCATCAGGATCGGACCTCGGTCGCAACATCGAATAAACCTTTCCTTTCTCTTGCTGCTTCCTACAATCTTCTACGGCTTACTGTCTACTACGCGTTCGGCGCCGTCGCCGCATATATATATATATATATATATTATATATATATATATATATATATATATATATATATATATATATATATATATATATATATATATATATATATATATATATATATATATATATATATATGATAGTATAATGGCTTCAGCCACGAATACTCATTTACGTGGCTAATGTTTTCGCATTTTCTTTTGCCGAGGTGCGCACTGAATTCTTCTGATTCTTTCCTGCATGATAATGATGCTCATGATGATGATTATGATGACCTTTACTGACCCCACCTTTGAAGCGGGTCGAGAAAAGCAGATACCTAGCCGGCTTGTTATAATCATGTTTCACTTCATCATATGCATCCTGGCTCTCTCTTTTTATTATTGTGTTTTCTCTTTATTGGTGCAAACTTGTACATGTCACTGTTACCTATACCTGTAATGGCTCCAGTTATATTAATTTGTTCCCTGACTTCCTTTCTTCTCACCAGTACTCAAGCATCTGTTGTGCATGAACCACTGACCAGTTAATATATACTTCCATGCGCTTTGGAACACATGCAATCCTTTTAAATATATGCATGCCTTCCACGGGTCTCGTTTTAATATCACGGCATTCCATTACAGTTTGTTGCGTAACTTCTGGATTTTTCTTACAGAAGTCGCGTGCTCATCGTGCGGCTAATATGTGCTCCTGTGTCTTTTTTGTCCACAAGCAGCTCACCATAACACACCATGAAAGCGGCGGGCGAGACTTCAAGGCCCAGGAAGTGGTCCTTCAAAACTGTATTTTCATTCTTGGGAAGGGAAAAACAAGTTTCTGAGTGCAATAGAAAACGAAGGCCAATCTTTCCTTCTTTGTTGATTTTGCCGCCGACACCTTAACGAGTTCGTCCTTCGTGACGCAGCGGATTTTAAATTTCTGTTATTCTGCATCAGTAACATCACTTGTGTAACTCTCGATGATCTTATATTAAAAAGAAAGCGCTATAACCGGTCATATCTCGCGATAAAGATGTGGAAATATTTACCGATCTCACCATTAAAAACTATAAGATTGCGCATTGCAGAGACGTATAGGCATGTTGGAGTAGTCAAGGGTAACGCACGATAACCTACAAGGTATATCTCTTTCTCGCTTTTTTCCCTATTCTTTCTTTCTTTCTTTTTTTTACAGTGATGCTGTATACGGCTGCGATCCGAGCGTGTGCAAAATTCCTATGTGCAAAAAAGCCACTTTCCTCAGGTCCCCCGAGTTGACGGTATAGTCATAGAATAAAGAACCAGTTTAGAGAAGGGAAACTGTAGCCTTGACAACGGTACGAAAGATAAGCAGCGGTAGCGCATGGAACTACCGAAGGCACCCAAGAGATGGCGCTGCGTAAACAGGAAGCGGAAAAACAAAATTTATGTTTTTTTAGGTAGAAAAATGCAAATGCTGCGTTTTTTATTCCGTACCGGGTGCGTATGGCGCATACGCGGGTGCCTCGGCTGGTTTTTTATTCTATCCTTTTTAAACGAGTGGACTAAGAGGCCGGGACTCGCGTAGGGCTACGGAGTCTCGTTATCTTTTCGCCCGCTTGTTTTGAGCGCGTCGATACGCCCAGCAGCACGCCAAAGCGCCCTTCGGAACGCAGTACCTTTGGCGTACGAAGGTTACATGGAACCGAAAGGCATACATTGGCAACTGACACCAGTAAGAACAATTCACGAGTGAGTAGAAGGAACGATAATCTTTATTGACAGTCGCAAGCGGTAAAAGGTCCTTGTTGAGACATCGTGAGCTCGTAAACGACTAGCCTTCGCGGTACTTCAAAGAGACAAAACAAATTAGATGACGTTTGTTGCCCGTTTCCCACCGTCATCTAGCGCGCAGAATAACCAACTTGTATTGTAAGAAAGGCGTAAAGCATCAGCAATTTTTTTTGCTACAGTTTCAGTACTTGCTTTCAACGAGTACGCCTGAAGACCCCCGGGTTTGTTGTTATTACAACATATTGGCGGTCAGGCTGAGAAGACCAAGCAGGTTTCACGCAACAGAAATCACATTATAGTGGATGCTTACAGAATGGCAGAAAACATGAGCATTTTAACACGTGATACCGATGAAACAACCCATAAATGGGATATATGCAAGGCCTCAAAGAGGTGCGGAAATACAGAGAAGGGAGAAACGATTTCTATCCCGGTCATTCTCTTATTGTGACATCGCCACTGGAAAGTAGGCTTCATCAACAGTCTGGCCAAGTCGTGCTCATGCCATCGCATAATTCACTTCGTTCATTTGAGCCCACCAGACCTTGCAAGTACAAGTGAATAGCAGCTTGTCCACAACGTGTTAGCATACAACTCAAAAGCGAGAACAGTGAAGTGTGATATGTTGACGAGGTCACAAAGCAGAAAGAAAAACGCTGAGCTTGAAAGTACCTGCCATCGTCGAGGAACCTGTGGAAACTGACGCCTTCGCCGGTATCGCAGCTCCTGCGGCACCATACAGCAGCACACCGACAGCCCACCATAATTGCAATATGATTACATCGGTGAATTAAAAAACTTTCATGCGTATTTTAGACAACATTAACGATAGAATTCGCAGAAAACGGGGATCAACAAACCAGCTGCCAACCATCGGACGCTAACTGCGCATATTCTGCGCGTTATCTGCGACACCCGAGACGCAGCGGCGCACTTTTTGCGCTTCGTCACTGGTCACAGCGACGGTCCGCTTGCTCGTTACCGCGCGCCGGCCGTCAGCGGTGAGCGACAAGGCAGAGATGTTTTCAATCACTAAACAACAAATTTACTCATCATTCAAACATTACTTTCAGTTACACAAGAAAAAGCACTTTTATGCAGGAATGATAGCTGTATTTCTCTTAAATATGCTTTTATTACGGCGCCTCTGGCGGATTTTTTGGCGTCGCCGAGGGGCAGATTGAACGGAGCCACTATGGTTGTTTTTTAGCTGCAAACGGGGTCGATTTTTTCGCCCCCCTTCGGCGATGGCTGGAACTTGAGACTTTCCGAGGCCTGGTATAGTCGTCCACGCTGGAGCACGATAAAATGAAAACAGCAGCTTCCTCGTCCGCGCCCTGCCAGGACACGAGCGCGCCTCGAGGCCACAACAATAAAAGTCACAGTTTCGCCGCAAGGGCGAAACAATGAATGCGATAAGAGCAAATTGGAATGTCACACGAAGAACGGCAAGCAGCTCGAAACTTGCAGCGCGCTGCTCAAGAACAAAGGACGCACGAAAAGGACACACACAGGACGAGCGCGAACTAACAACTGTCACAGCTCGACACTTGCAGAGCGATGCTCAAACACAAAAAAGGACGCGCAAAAAGAACGCACAGGTATACACAGGGAGACCGCGAACTAACTGTCACAGTCCTTTTTTCAACTAGCCCTTACTTTGGCTCTTCTAGCTAGCAGCTCACTCTTTTCCCAAACGTGACTGCTGCAACGAGCAATGTAACCTTCGCGCAGCCGATAGCTTCAACGCAAATTTTGCGGTGAAAGCACAAGACGTACAGACTTCCCCCTCAAGAGATAAGCTCGCGAGCAAGGGCGACCAGGCCCTGTATGTCAAATACAAGTCGGAGGCGCGCATCCCAACTCCGGCGCGACGACCTTTAAAGCACGCTCTTCTCGCCATCTCGCGGGTGATAGTGAACACGCTGAAGCACTTCCGAGTTCTGTGTCGCCAGCGGTAAATAGTGTACATATAAATAAAATAGCTAGATGTTAGTATGTTCGAGGACGCATGCTGCGTGGTGCAGTTTATTGCAGCGCGCTGCCGAGCGAGGAGACGCAGTTTGGAATCCCCGGCCGCACGCTTCGGAAAACCTTTCTTCTGGATTACTTTTCTTTGTGGCTTATATATATATATATATATAATATATATTATATATATATATATATATATATATATATATATATATATATATAATATTGTGATGACGCAAAGCGGCACCGAGGCTGGCGCGCGGGCGGCTACGGCGAAGCAGAGAAAGATGAAGTTAGGATAGAACAGCCGGACTATTGAACAGGCGTTGTGTCCTATGTGTCTTGGTTCTCGGCATCACAATGGCGCAGTCTACGAACTATCAACCGTAAGTGTGCCCTCGTGGCTCATCGGCGCTACGGACCTTCCCTCCAAGGAACGATTATGCAGCCCGTCTCGCTACTTCTGCCGGAAGCACCTGTGCCACCATTCAAGGACGGCGTCCAGGCCTCCTCAGTGGCTCAAGGCAGGCTTTTCCCGGCGCCGCCACGACAGTACACGGCCTACCGTTGCCTGGGAATGCCACGCTTCCCGCAGCGACAACGGCTTACTCGGTGCTCCCATCGGCACCCGCGCCGCTTAGGGGTGCTGTCCAAGCTCCCTCGGACAAGGGTCCCTCCTATGTGTGTACACCGATTGTGTCCAACTCCTCGGACGTCCACCACTGGCTCCACGGGCGGCTCGCCCGAGAGCGCCGCCGAGCTTTCCGCCACCATCACGCGACTCCGAGTCACCGGTGAACGCCTTGGCAGCGTCAATCCTCGTGCTGTGTCCTGCCGCCTTGCCAGCACTGCACTCACTCAATGCCGCGTTGGCCGCCGCCGCCTCGCAAGACCATGAAGAGAGCTCACCCGAGAGCCGCAGAAAGCTCCTGAATGCCCTCACGGAGCTCTCATACCAACTAGGCTGCTTGGCGTCGTCATGCTCCGGAGTTTCGGCTGCCGTATCACGATCACCGGCTGGCCTGCGAACTACCGGAGTTCCGCGGCTTCCAGGACGACGCCGACCATTGGGTGGCCACCGTCAACGCTCTAGGAGCTCGTCAAGCGTGGACGGGACCAAGCAGGAAATGGGTGTGCGTGGCTTTGACCGCCTTCGGCATGCTGCCGCGGCGGTGGCATAGAGTCGAAGGCGTGCGGCAAGCAGTCCTGGGCGGAGCGGAGCTTCAAGCTCATTGACTGCTTTTGGCCGGACACCTTCCCAACTTCTAGGCGACCACCCGAAGGCCAATCGACTGCGACGAGGAGGGAGCTCAGGAGGGAGACCCACCTCGAGCGCTGCAACTGCGTATTGCAGCTCACCGGCCTGGCAAGTCTTGACAAACCTGTACTGGTACGCACATACCTCCGAAACCAGGCGCACCAACTTCCTGTCCCGGTATCTGACACACTACCATCCCGGATAGACGCCGAGACCACATCCTTCACAAGCGGGCCCGGAACCCCGCGGGCCTCTGAGCTGGTCAGCACTAGAGCGCACCGGAGCCGTCGGCCTGCTGTCTGACGTCAGTTTCGTCGCAACAAGTTGGAAACAATGGGACAGAACCGCACTCCATATTCGACCCTCACTGGAAGTCACAAGCCCCGGAAATCAGCGGCAGTCATTGGCCGAGTGTGGCGAGCGTTTCACTCGCAGGAAGCCAACGAATTCCTCGTAAATCCTCACGAATGGCCCCTATCATGCGACGTGCGGCATCGACATTCGGGCTACATGGCGTGCGAGCCTCGATACGCACTCACTTAGTCTGACTAGGGGTACCGCCTCGCCGCGCAGTCAGCGAATCGTTTCGTCGTAGGAACAACCTTCGGCGACGCAGAGCAAGATAGAGCCGCGGGGAGATGCTCAAATAACACGTCCGTCCGCTGCGTCCGGTTCGCACGCTCGCTTGCGCAGTCGCGATCTGCCGCAACGCAATAAAACAAGCCTCAGCTCCACAACGATGCTGCTCGTGCGACATCTGCATCACGCCAGGTGCCACAACCCATTACGGCAGATGACAGCAGCGGTCTGCGGAACTTCGCACCGCGAGAGCCATTCGTCACGCAAACGCGCAGTTCCCTCAATGTCGCGTATGCCGAGACCAACATCAATTTAGCATCGCCAAGTTAGTAGCCCACGTGGTCGGACGCTACAGCGATCGACAGTGTCGCCCCCAGGTCGGCAGGTCCCAACAGTTGCAGCGTGGTGAACCGACCCCGCAGTACAACCGCCCGAGCATTGGATGAGCGCAGTCTGCCGGTAATGACAAAGCGGCCCGAGCTGCGCGCGGCGGCTACGGCGAAAGAGAATATAAGTTTTAACAGCGGCCTTTGAAGAGCTTTGTCTATTGTCTGTTTCTCGGCATACAATATATATAATATATATATATATAGTATTATATATATATATATATATATATCTATATATATATATGATATATATAATAATTTGTTTAAAGAATGCCACTGAACCTTGCTCTTTTTAAACGTTGCTTGGAAAGAGCTTGACGGCTGGAGCCTAGCAGTTTAGTAAGCTTCGCGTAGCTTCGTCGTCGTCGTGGGCGCCGAGGAAAGTGCGAATGATGCCAAAAGCATCAATAAGTTCGCGCGAACTTACTTTCCTTTCTTGCGCTTTGCTGCTTTCCTCACTCTCGTCGTCGCTCTCATATTCTTTGCGCACACTTTCGATGATAGCGTCGTCGCTGAACTATCCGTGCACGGTCAAGTCGGTGTCAGCACACAAAAAGTCGCACAGTTCAACAGCGTCTGGTATCGCTCCATCGACACGGCGAAGCGCGTCCCTACGCTTCAGAGTGGCTGCAGGTCATCGCTGCTTGCAGAACAAACACTAACTTCCATGGCCGAAAATTTCGACCTTCTGGGTTCCCAACTAGCTCGTGGGTTGCAAAAAATGTTGCAGATCCCTACCAGAAACTTTCGTTATTGCGGGAGTGCTTTTTAAAATATCTTTGCTGTCGAGAGGGGGCAAATGCATTGAACTCCATGGACGTTCGCGGGGGACGCCAGGTTTATTCTTTAGCGCCAGAATTTCGTTCCTGAGGACTTTCGTTATTGAGAGGTTCAACTGTATACGGAACATGATGGCGACGGCAACAACCCGCCGAGAGTGTCCATATAATTGCTATCGCAATAAAAAAAAAAGAAGGAAAAGAAGCTGGGAATATGTTTTAAAAATATATTCCCAGAATGCATTTGAGTTCAACGGTGAAGACGGCTTTAAAAATAATGATGCAAGCTTCGTTTTGTAAGCTGTCTTTCCCACATTTTGTGTCGCAGTGAAGTCTACTCATCAAGAAAAAAAAATGTTCCAAGTTGGAGCACAATGAAATAAATAAAACAAGCAGCTGGCGAGTAGTAGCCCATTCTATTTATGTTCTACATTAGGTGTGAATACGATCATGTATAGTTAGGACCTCCGAAGAGCAACGTGCCTACGGGGAGAGACGAACGGAACAGTAATGAGAATTTAATGAAAGAGTAATTCGATTGGTGTGTGTGTGTGTGTGTGTGTGTGTGTGTGTGTGTGTGTGTGTGTGTGTGTGCGTGCGTGCGTGCGTGCGTGCGTGCGTGCGTGCGTGCGTGTGTGTGTGTGTGTGTGTGTGTGTGTGTGTGTGTGTGTGTGTGTGTGTGTTGTGTGTGTGTGTGTTTTGTCGCGATGACCGCCGCCGCCGCCCGCTCAAGACAATAAAATGTGTCTTTATCTTTCATCAAAATTCTGTGTCACATCTGTGTCGTGTGCTTCGCAGCTTCGCCGGTCATCCACCTTCACTGAGTAGAATGGCTCATGTTTTCCGTTTTTTTTTTTCGCAGTCCAAGGCTTCCTCTACTCACAAGCATCATTTTCGAGGTTGGGAAAAAAAAAAAAAAAAAAGTGATGCAATCACGTGTGTGGAGGATACCATCCCCATATCACACACTCCGTAAGCGTGCCCATGGGCGTGCATGCTGAATCGCATGCTGAATCTTTTAAAAGCACCGACACTTTCCCCAGCTGCCAAGTATGCATCCACTGTACCGCGTTGGACGTGTATGGGCCGTTTTCGCGTATATAAGCGGCACCGATTTACGACCGCAATACAGAGGTGCCCCAGGCGTCACGTTATATCGCCAGCGAAATAAGGGGGGGGGGGGGGGCGACGAAGGGGCCATCAGTGGCGGCGAGCCGCCTTTGTGTCTGCGCCCGTTGCCTTTGTTCCTTTTCAGCGGTGCCCAGAGTCAGCGAGAGGCTCGGGATCCCACGTCCCCATCGGCAGACGCGGAGGCGTGCGCGACGCCATTCGGTCCGAGCGACACCAAAGCCGTCGCTGACTCACGCGGCGATTATCAGCGTGTGTGCGTGTGCCCGGCTGTGGCCGCTAATAGCCGTCTCTTGGGGCCCGCGGTTAGCATGTCAGCATTACGCGTCCCGTCAAGATGTGATACTCCCGCAGGAGCGCTGTGGCGCACAGAAACCGAAAGCGACCGAGAGCGCTCTGTCGTCGCACCGTGCAGCGGGACGCCTCGCAGTTCCCCTCCCGTGCCCCGAAAGCCGGGCCATAAGCGTTTCAAGTGGCGCTAACGAACCCCCGGCTTTGCGGCTACGAGCCCGGCTCAGTGGGGGTTTGGACTCCCTCCCCCCGCGCATGTAGCGTACGCGAGCAACCACCGGCTAGCGCGGTTTAGGAGCCGGGAACACCGTGGCCGTAGTCGAAAGCGGGGGCTAAAGGGCCGACTAACGCGGTTACGCGCCGCCATACCTCAGCGAGGATCGCGGCCACGCGCTTGCGCACTTCGCCGCAGCAGTCACTCGATGCCGTCTCGCGAGCCAAGTGCGCGGGCACAGCGAATTGAACTCCTTGGAGCCCCGCGGAAAACCCGTTTAGCCCACTTCACCCTTGCCGAGAGCCGTTCGGATTTTTTCGGTTCGCGTTCTCCTTATTTGCTTCAATTTCCTGCGGTTCTTCTGCATGCCTAGGAGGAATGCCACAAGCAAGGCCACCCGCTATTACGCGCATGCACAGCGAGCAAAACCACGGCGCCGGCTTTACATACAACTAATGCGCAAGCCATTTTTACGCTCCGACAAATTTATTGGCTTTCCTGCGCGGTCTTAGGTGCACCTGTCGTTCGTTACTTCTTTCACTTTTGGCTTGCCGCTGGTAAAAAGCCCTTGATGCGCCTTAGAGACCATATAGGTGCTTGCTGGTGCTATACACATGGAGTGACGACCGTTTTTTTACAGCAGAGCTGTCATCGTTCGAGGTTTGCCGTGTGTCGTAGATAGAAAATTATTCATCATCATCATGAACCGGCACGCGCTCAATGACCGTCCAAGCATTCCGTACAGATAAAGAGAAGCTGAAACGTGCCGGCCCAGCCTTGCGCGACTTAGCGCAAGCTGGGCTAATTTTTTAAATGCGAAGCATTTCTTAGCGAACCAAAGCCACTTTGAGCGTTTCTATCTATCTATCTATCTATCTATCTATCTATCTAGCCGCCTACGCACTCTCGTGATCGCCTCTTCAACATGGTGCAGAACAAAATTGACATGGAAGGGTTAGAGGGTTTGCCGAATATGACTGTCCGGTCATGACCTCAATACCGTGAAATTCCTGTCGCGTACGTCGTCAAACCCTTTCCTTCAGACACGTGTGGCACATACCCGTATACCACGGGACGCGGCATGCGGGTATGCGCCACAGGTGATTGCCAGTCTACGCAGGAACGGCGAGAACAGACATTGGTAATTTAAATGCACGAGCGTTAAGTAAACCCGACATCGACAGCATTGACCCGACGACTGCTAAAGAACAAAAATCTGTATCCCAGCAGGAATCGAACCCAAGCATTCTACGTGGCAGTCAGGTATTCTACCATAGAGCCACGCCAGGTCTTTAAACTGCTTTGGAAAAACGCCCTATGCAGGCGTAATGTCGGTACAACGTGCAATTGTGGTTGCAGTGCTGGCTATCTAATTTTATAACAAAAGCAAGAGACATTACATACGTACTCCTATGATACAGGCGTCATGTCGGGCTAACGTCAATTGTGGTTTCAGTGTTGACTCCGCTTTTATAGCAGTCTAATAAAGATTACATCTGTATTCCTATGATTCAGTATATTCAAGCGTTGCTCGACCCCGGAGGAATACGCTAACGAAAGTTACGAAGGATATTCACATCATCGCACCGTAAAGTGCACCTCGTTGTGATAATACTGACGTATGTGTTCTAATATGAGTGCTTACGTTAAGTCAGACCATAAGGTACCCTTTAAACGCCTGAGTAGTCGACGTGCCTGGTAAGCCCACGATGTGAACACAACTGCTACTTACAAAAACGCGTCGATACACATTGTAACGCTTGGCTTAAAGGGACACTAAAGGCAAATATTAAGTCGACGTTGATTGTTGAAATAGCGGTCCAGAAACCTCGTAGTGCTGCTTTTGTGCCAAGGAAGTGCTTATTTTGAAATAAAATCACGTTTTTAGTGGTCCGCATCGCGTTAGCGCGCTTCAAATCTCCCGCCTGAAAATACGACTTTCATACGTCACTGCTGCCGTGCCCAACGTTGCCCGCTTTTACTGCGCGGCCGCCGACACTAGTAGCAGCCGAGCGGAAGTAGCGGGACCCACAGTAGCAACAACGGCGCTGCGGCAAAGTCTTGCTCGGATGGGCACATTCAAAGCCTTCACCAAGTTGCGGTTGGTCTCGTAATCCTCAGTACGAAAGTGCAGCGAGAACACACGAGAGGTTTTGACTGTTTAGCACACTGGCGCAATGGCATGACACTAAGCCACTTCGAGCGTAAGGGTTCATTCCGCGGCACCCAGTGAAAAGACACACCGGTTTCCTTGCTGCAGCACTGGCGTTGTGCACCATTCGGGCATCCGGCAATATCACACGCATGCGGCATTTTGTCGAACTTTCTGTCAGAGCGACTTTCACGAGCGCGCAAAATACGCACGGCAGTACGCGATCCCGAAACTACCACTGAGACGGGCGAGGCGCAGTTCGGCGAAAACGGAACCTTTGAACCACGCGCGCCGTTCCCCATGGCAACGCCATGGAGGTTTTGTTTTCCATGAATCAAGCGGAAACGAACAAACAGCATTTTATTACGTCTTTTGATGCTCGGAATGTTCTTTTTTTACTGCTGATAGTTTGATTACTAGTGATTTATTGTAGGCCGACTTCCATACGTCATCGGGATCACTTCGAAAATGTCCCACTCGTGGCGCTCATCATGTGTTACATTTAGCTTAATTTCTCGCTAAGTAGGGCACTGCTGTTGATAATATTGCCGTTTTAGAAGTTGTCATACATTGGGCTTTCACTCTGACGTAAATTGTTATTTCCCTTTAGTGTCCCTTTAAAGCCAAAAATGCAGCACAGACGACTACTTGCTGGCGTGGGATCTGCCGAATTTTTTTTATACCATTGTTTTAACTGAACAGATCCATCATCACAGAAGAGGTCATATTTTTAGGTTTAAACTTATAAAGACCTTCGAATTATTTCTAAGGCCGACAATATCGAAATTCCTGCACAATTCTGAGGAAAAAAGTGATGAAAAGAAAAGCTAGGTAAGTTATTTCAAACTATCGTTACAGAACAAAAAAAAAAGGAAATTGCCGGCGCTAATTAAAGGTGAAAAGATCGCACTTGAGGTCATTTAATTAGCTAACGACCGCGCGACCTCTTTTTCAACGGTCAGAGCCACGAGGCGTATTCTGAGCGCGTCCATACGGTACAACCTCTGAAGTGAAAACAGTGCCGGCGGATAATTAATTGAACATCGGGATCATGCGAAAGCCGCAGAGCACGCGACAGCGGGCGCCTCTTTCAGCCGCTAAACGCATGCCCGCACTGCGGAACCCTCGTGTGGTGTCTCTGCTGAACTAGTGCCGCCGAGCACGAAAGCTGCAGAGGCGAAAAGATGTTAGAGCCCTGCCGCGGAAGACGTAAACAAACATCTCTCTCGACCCCTTGGAGAGCCGCCGCGGGAAAGTTCCCCGACGCTCACCAAGCGGAAGTGGCTCATGCGGTACAAGGTGGGCCTCAAAGTGGCGTGCCGGAAGCTCAAGCTGAAAAGGGTGATTAATGAATTTCGCGTTGAGAAAGACCTCTCTCAATAGCGAATGTTTATACGTGTAGTCAACCGGATCTCCGCCAAGATCTTCCAGCAGGATGGCGTGCACTGAAACTCGGACGAGTGGCCTTCGGTTTCTGCAATAAACATCGCAGAAACTCGCCACGGTGGTCTAGTGGTTATGGTGCTCGACTGTTGACCCGAAGGTCACGGGATTGAATCCCGGCCGCGGCGGCCGCATTTTCGATGTAGGCGAAAATGCTTGAGGCCGTGTACTTAGATTTAGGTGCACGTTAAAGAACCCCAGGTGGTCTAAATTTCCGCAGCGCTCTCCAACCGCGTCCCTCGTAATCATATCGTGGTTTTGGGACGTTAAACCCCAATAATTATTATTGTAACATCGCAGAAAGCAAGTAGCGCGAAGGGAACCGTGGCCGAAAGGAGGAATCGAACAGCACAGACGGTGTGTTGTGGGTTCGAATCCCTATTTCATCCAAGTTAGCTTTCGCTCTGATTGTTTTTGAGATTTTTATTGTTATCGGCATGATAGTAGGCAGGTGTTACGCCGGCTATATTCGTTGTCTTTTGAACACGTGAACGTACAGTCACATATATAATTTTGTATAAGAGAGAAAGAGAGAGAAGTGATAATGGAAAGGCAAGGAGGTTAACCAAGCTAAGCCCGGTCGGCCACCCTGCATTATAGAAACGGGAAATGGGACTGAAAGATGAGCTCCATTGAGTTATATGCTATCGTGTGATGCACCTTGCTCGCTTTTATGAGCTCTTTGGGTGCCTCATAATAGATGAATTATTTTCCTGTCGGTGGACTACAAAGAGACGTGAGTGCCACGTGGGAATCACTTAAAACTACCCCCTTAGCATATAGCATGCATACACTCTAAGAAAAAAATCGAGTATTTGGGGAGTATTTCTGCCACACAACGATAATCGTCATCCACTTCGCGTACTTTCCTCGCGTTATCACCGTGGTCCCGGCACTTCCCGGTCACGAACCGCGCGCGCGTTATCAGCGCGACGTAGCATTGGAAAGTGACGAGAGCCGGGTTTTCAAGAAAGGAAACGCGAGCAAGCCGGATGACGATTATTGTTGTGTTGGAATGACGATTATACTCCCCAAATACTCGTTTTTTTTTTAGAGTGTAGCATATAGCACATAATATAGTAAGCAGTTAGCCGTTACCAGCTATGTTAATCTACAAACTCGTTCAGCTCGCAGTTTGACAGACGATAATGTTTAGCTGGAAGTGCGCCTGCATTAATTTGAGTTTAGCCATCCCGTTCACTCAAGTAAAACAGCTTATCATAAAAACGCCCTGGCTCTGTACATTGCTTTATCAGAATACGGCTTTATCAGAGTTTCTAAGTGTCAGTTCAACTGCGGGTGATTCAGCGTCCCAAAACCACGATATGATTATGAGGGACGCCGTAGTGGAGGGCTCCGGAAATTTCGACCACCTGGGGTTCTTTAACGTGCACCTAAATGTAAGTACACGGGCCTCAAACATTATCGCCTCCATCTAAAACGCAGCCGCCGCGGCCGGGATTCGATCCCGCGACCTTCGGGAGGAGAAGGAAAGCTTCGTGGGTATCAGCCGTCTTTCGTGTTGTTATGCGCGCCGTAAGTATTGAGTAAGTGGCGTGAGAAGTTCATGAGAAGTTTATACAAACACATACTAGTTTCATCAGCATTTTATGCTACAGATTCACTATTGCGTTCCTTCCTTGACATCACTGCCTTCCACGCTGCTCATTCGGGACCGTTCGAGTGCGTAGCACCAACGCGGTAATGGGCGTGACATTGGCGTGTCATCAAGGAGAGCGGCTCAATTCGGCGCCTAATGCGCGCGCTCAGCAAAGACCGTTGCACAGCTCACTGCCCGCGGCACGAGACAAGAGCACCTGTCGGAGTTCCGAAATAAGCGCCCGCGCGTCGAGAGGTTGAGCGGGGTGTATAGCGATAGGGCGAGTGCGCCGTTGAGGGCGATCCGAGGAAGCGTTCCAAGCTCTCCGTCGCGCACGTCGCACTTTTTCCGAGCCGTCGCCCAACGCGCGGCTGCAGACAGGGTGCTTTTGTCCGAGCTGGTGGGGGGGGGGGCATGTGCGAGCGCCGCGTAAAAAACGCCGCCGAGCGTGAACGTTCGGCGAGGAAAGCAATTTGCGATGCGCGCGTCCCGAAAATAGCGCGCGTCACTATTGAGGCCGCACGGCGACGCTGGCAACGTGGTTTCCATTCGGCCTTGCGGTCTCACACGCCGATCTTTTGTCGGCCCCCCTCATCCCTGTGGGCGCCAGCCCACGCATGACGCCGCCGCTTCATTTGGATTTCGGTAAGAGGAGCGGACAATCTGCGCCCGGGGTCCGCACATGCGAGGCAACGCGTGCGCCGGCCAAAAACGAGCCTCTTTGTTTCGAGCGGCTTATCCCGGGGCGAGATAAAAAAGCACCGAAGAGACCTCGGATCTGCGTGGGTCGCGGTATAGTTAAGCGCAGCGCGGTACAGATGCGGCAGCGCCAGTCGATGCAATCGGGACGGCGGAAACATTCGAAACGCTTCTCTGTCGTCTCTCCACCCTTCCAAGAGCAGTTTATAGTTTGAGACATCTGTAATCTCTTCTGTCACGAAGAAGTCTCTGGGAGTCGGACAAAGTGCCACGCCGACAAGAAAGAAAAAAAGAAAGGAGGCTCGCTCGCAGGCGCCGTCTACGTCATAGAAGTAGTAATTACTGCAATGGGTGACGCCAGGCGGCACGTCTCAACGAAGAGGAGTTTGTGCGTGATTGTCCCTTTGCAATAGTCGTCGCTTACGATAATCTAACAGCCGCGCTAAACATAGCCGCGGGCTGGCTGATAGCCCAGTTGTCCTTTCGTTGGGGTATGGCGGCGTACGTCACTGTGCTGCACATAACTGCAGCGCAGGGTGGTGGCCGCGGTTGTGGGCGCTGTTCGACGTTCCGCGACTCCGCTTCTAATGTTTCACCGTCGTGACGCTGCGTCCTCTTCCTCCGCGTTGTTTCTTTCTCGCGGCCGCCGCGAACCAAAGAACACAGAGGAGGGCGAGGAATCATAGAGGAAGAGGCGATGACTACTGCCACCCTTGTCTTTACGGGGATCGACGCCTTCCAGGAATAGACGCACTCAGCGGCCCTTTAAAGCCTTCTGCGACATGTGTCGATGTGGAACGCGACACGGGGAAAAAAGAAACGTGTTTTTTGGCACACGCGGGTGACACGGATGAGAGGATTGCCGGTCGCTTCGCATGTTGGGCGCGCACTTTCTGTTTGTTTATGTGAACGTGTGTGTACATGGTGATTTGGGCAACATCGCTATGATTTGTTACGCAACATTACCGTCGGTATACGCTGTCCCGGATGCACGCAATAAGAACTTAATGTAAAGAACAGCTTCCGAGCTGGGTTTTGTAGGAAGTTATATCGGTAGAAATCGCCCAAAAAAAGTCGCGTTTTCGCCAATTCGAATAATATGCATTTCGTCGTCGTCTAAGCACGGATAATGACGTTATCAGAAAGCGATGTTCTTATATATATACAAATAGAGGTAGGTAGCTTCGATCGAACGCTGCCGCTGTGGCACTTCCCTTTTTCTTGTTATTGTCTATGTTTTTAACGTTTTGCCAGTAGGAATACAGTCGAACACGTCGGACGGCTCACGAATATACCTTCCCTCTCGATGTTTGGTAAGAAGCGCGACGATCAGCTTAAGACATGAAAGAAGGGATAGGAGAGAGCACTCTTTTACTTTCTTGCGCTTATTTACTATGTATAGATCGTCGCGCTCCTATAATCAAAGATGCAAGATAACCAACATTCCGGCTCCAGCGTCCCTGCGATTCTTTCTCCAGGCATGCACGAACAATAGCACACACATACGTACATACATGTATACACACATACACGCATACACACAAACACACAGAAACATACAGACATGTATTTAACAGTGAGTGCAGTTTAACGTAATGATTAGTGGACAGCCGTTGCCTTCTTTTTAGGGCCAAATACGTTTGTTTTCCTTATCTGTTGCTAGTTATATATACATATTAAGCCTTGGGACATGGTAATGGGTTACCCTCTCCAGCGCCTTCTAGTGGGTCATCCTCTTTGGCTGCTTGAAGAAAGAACGCCGCTCGCGCAGGGAGTTCGTGCCTTGCCGTGACTGTCGCCATTACTCATTGTCGTTGAGTGCTGTCTATTAAACACCTTAACAATTTGGTGGAGAGTGCTCTGCTCCCATTCAATGCCCCTGGAGCTCCGATCCCGTACCTTGCCATCTACCATGCCTCAAGTCGCCGCCCAGCAAACGCCTCCTCTCGCAACGAGCACATGTCCCGGTGTCCCCGTATACGCGACCCACCTATCTTCACTGGCGCCGATAGCACCGACGTGGAGGACTGGCTCGCAATTTACGAGCGCGTCAGCATCCCCAACAAATGGGACGAAGAAGGCAAGTTAAGCAACTTGGTGTTCTACCTCGCGGCGTAGCAAGCTTGTGGTACAACAACCACGCGTCCGATTTTGCGACTTGGGCCGATTTCAAGACCGCCGTCATCAGCGCTTTTGGCCGCCCAGCAGTTCGTAAGCTGCAAGCCGAACAGCGCTTACGTGAGCGATCTCAGCAGGCCGGTGAATCTTTCACCAGTTATATCGAAGACGTCCTGGACTTGTGTAAGAAAGCCAACGGCACCATGTCCGAGTCTGACAAGATCCGGACATTATGAAGGGCATTGACGACGATGCCTTCACCATGTTGCTCGCTAAAAAACCCTTCCACCGTGGCCGAGGTCATAACACTGTGCCAGAGCTACGAGGAGCTCCGCCGGCAACGTTCGATGACCCGTCGCTCCCCATCACGCGACGCAGAGCTTGCTGGCTTGGCGGCAATATCTGACCAGGCTGCGTTGCTGGCAGAAGTCAAGTCATTCGTGCGCGAGGAAATTGCACGCCAGATCTCCCTCCTCGCCTTTGCCCACCCGCCGCACGTTCAACAGTCGTCGACCACCCTTCTTCCTCCTCTCCGCCGAGCGATTGAGCAGGAAATTGCGGAGGTCATGCCTGAGTATCACCCGCAACCTCCGGCTCCTGCGCCTCAGAGTTACGCTCAAGTTGTCGCCAGGACGCCCCAAGTAATTCCGGCTGCCCCACTGAGTTACGCCGAAGCCGCCGCTAGACCTCCGTTCTTTGAGGCGGGTGTGCCGGCTACATATGCTGACGCCATCCCTCGGCCCCGACTGCAGCCCACTATGCAGTCATTTCAGCAGCCGACTCGTCAATCACGTACTGCGACATGGGCGGGACCTACCCCGGCGAACCGATGGCGCACCCCCGACAACCGGCCCATCTGCTTTGCTTGCGGTTACGCCGGTCACGTGGCACGTTATTGTCAACGCGTGCAGCCGCCTCGAGTCGCGTCACCTGTCACCAGCCAGTCAAGTCGTGCATTCTACGACCCACCTCCACCTATGTCGCCGACGTCACGCCCACCTCCAGCTACTCGCCGCTCTCCGTCTCCCCGACGTCGGTCACTGTCACCCATGCGGCCTCGTTCGATCGCACGAGAGCAGGAAAACTAGTCGTCGCAGTCCAGGAGGCAAGGGCTGCGACGTTATCGAACTGTGAAAGCCCTCAGCGAAGTCCATCGAATGTAATCGACGTGCTTGTGGACGGTGTTTCGCGCATCGGCCCTTATCGATACTGGAGCCGCTGTATCCGTTATGGACGCAAAACTTTTGCCGCTTACTTCGAAAAGTGATGACGCCACTTTCTGGGATGTCCCGTTCGTACCGCGAGCTCCCAGAGTATTCATCCCACAGCAGTATGCACTGCTCGCGTCGTCATTCAGGACGTTCTGTACGACGTCGAGTTCATCATAATTGCGGCATGCTCTCACGACGTCATCTTGGGATGGGATTTCCTCTCCCGCCACGACGCCGTAATTCGTTGCGCACCAGCCGAAATCGAACTCTCACCGTTCTCACATTGACGCCGACAGACAGTCCATCGGCAATGAGCAAGATCCTCGTCCAAGACGATACGAAAGTGCCTCCAAACTCGTCAACGGCTGTGTCGGTCTACTGCGCCGGTCTCTCCGACACCACTGCACTCCTTTCGCCATCTGCCCGCGTCTGCACTAGGAAAGGGTTGCTGGTACCTTTTGCTACCGTGCGAGTCACTCAGGGCAGCACCACTATTTTTGTTACCAACCCATCCCCGTGCATTGTTACGTTGGTTCGAGGGGAATGTCTCGGCAAAGTGGAACCCGTTGAAGACGCACAAGTTCTGGACGCTCCCGATGACTCGCACTGTACCAGTTCCCGCACCATCAGTGCTGTTTTCCACATCTGTTTCGTCACCTACTGATGTATTTGGTCCCTCCATTGCTGACAACCTTACGTCGGTCCAGCGTTCGCAGCTTCTGTGCTTGTTGGATGAATTTCGTCATTCTTTCGATGTCGGGCAAACTTCCCTCGGCCGCACGTCCGCTGTTACGCATCGCATCGACACTGGCGCCCAACCACCACTGCGGCAACGTCCATATCGCGTGTCTCCCACAGAACGCCGGGTAATTAACGAGCAAGTGGACGATATGCTTCGACGCGATGTAATTCGGCCCTCCGACAGCCCATGGGCGTCTCCTGTTGTTCTCGTTACGAAGAAGGACGGTTCTGTGCGGTTCTGTGTGGACTACCGACGGCTCAACAAGGTCACCCGCAAGGATGTTTATCCACTGCCGCGAATCGACGACGCGATTGACAGCCTCCAAGGAGCAGAATTCTTTTCATCTCTCGATTTGCGCTCGGGGTACTGGCAAGTACCCATGGCTGATGACGCTCGACCAAAGACAGCCTTTGTCACGCCCGACGGCTTGTACGAGTTCAACGTCATGCCGTTCGGTCTGTGTAATGCGCCCGCGACCTTCGAGCGCATGATGGACACCGTTCTGCGTAACTTGAAATGGCACACGTGCCTGTGTTACCTGGACGACGTCGTCGTCTTCGCTCCGGACTTCTCCACGCATCTCCAACGTCTGCGGCATGTTTTGACACGTTTGAGCAACGCCGGCCTCCAACTGAATCTGAAGAAGTGCCGATTTGCGGCACGGCAGCTGACAATCCTCGGCTACGTCGTGTCCAAAGACGGAATCCTTCCCGATCCGGCCAAGCTTCGGGCCGTGGCCGAATTTCCCAAACCTACGTCCGTCAAAGAACTGCGGCAGTTTCGTCGGACTGTGTTCATACTTTCGACGCTTCATACGAAACTTTGCCACCATCATATCGCCGCTGACGAAGCTCCTTGGAAGTTACGGATCCCTAAATTCGTGGTCGTCCGAGTGTGACGACGCGTTCGCAAAGCTCCGTCGTTTGTTGACGTCTCCTCCCATACTACGTCACTACGACCCTACGGCCCCTACGGAGGTACACACGGACGCCAGCGGCGTAGGCCTCGGCGCTGTCCTTGCGCAACGCAAACCAGGGTTCCCCGAATATGTCGTGGCATACGCAAGCCGTACGCTTACCAGAGCCGAGACCAATTACTCAGTCACGGAAAAAGAGTGCCTGGCGATCATATGGGCCCTTACAAAGTTTTCGACCTTATTTGTATGGTCGCCCATTTGATGTCGTCACCGACCATCATGCACTATGCTGGCTGTCGTCATTGAAGGATCCATCAGGCCGTCTCGCCCGCTGGGCACTTCGCCTGCAGGACTACGACATCCGCGTGCTGTACCGCAACGGACGCCAGCATGCTGACGCCGACGCCCTCTCGCGCTCTCCCTTGCCTGACGACAATGCCCCTGCTCAGTATCTCACATAGCTGTTGCTCAATCAGCGTTCACACCATCGCTACCGAACAGCGCAAGGATAATGGATCACCTCGCTGATCGACTTGCTCACTGATCCGACGGCAACGCCATCCACTCGCGCGTTACGTCGTCAAGCCCACCATTTCGCCGTTCGTGACGACCTCCTGCACCGACGCAATTACAACGCCGACGGCCGCCAGTGGCTACTAGTGATACCCCGCAGTCTGCGTTCTGATATATGCGAGGCCTTCCACTCCGACCCGCAATGCGCGCACTCTGGGGTATCCAAAACTAACCACCGCATTCGACAACGATACTTCTGGCGTGGGATGTACCGCTACGTGCAGAAGTTCGTTCGCGCCTGCCTCGATTGCCAACGCCGAAAACCTGCAACGCACGTGTCGCCAGCAGGTCTACAACCATTACCTTGCCCTAACCGTCCGTTCGGGCGCGTGGGCATCGATTGTATGGACCACTTCCTCTGAGTTCGGCTGGTAACCGCTGGGCCATCGTCGCTGTTGACCATCTAACGCGATACGCCGAAACCGCCGCCCTCCCAGCGGCTACAGCGCGCGATGTTGCCTCCTTCCTACTACACCGATTCATACTGCGTCACGGTCCACCCCAAGAGCTTCTCAGCGATCGAGGCCGTGTCTTCTTATCGGAAGTCGTGGAAGCCATTCTGAAAGAGTGCCATGCTGTTCACCGCAAAACTACTGCTTACCACCCGCAGACGAATGGCCTAACCGAACGCTTTAACCGCACGCTCGGCGACATGCTGTCAATGTACGTCGCCGCCGATCACACCAATTGGGATGCCATTCTGCCCTTCGTCACCTACGCCTATAACACCGCCCCTCAGAGCACTACTGGTTTTTCACCGTTCTTCTTACTGTACGGAAGGCACCCGTCGCACACCATCGACACGATACTTCCATACAAGCCGGATTCATCTGAGTGTGCGCCTATTTCTGACACAGCCAGCTCGCTGAAGAGTGTCGCGAGCTTGCCAAGACATTTACGACGCAGGAACAAGAGCTGCAGAAGAGCATTCGCGATGGCACCACCACTTCTGAACCCACGTTCCTTCCTGGAGCGCTCGTATGGCTCTCGGTCCCTACCACTGCAAGTGGCCTTTCTTCAAAACTGCTGCCGAAATACGAAGGCCCATACCGGTCGTCGAGCGCACATCCCCGGTCAACTACTTGATCGAACCCATCGAACCAGCTTCGGACATGCGCCGTCGAGGGCGCGACATTGTCAACGTGGAGCGCCTCAAGGCCTACTATGACCCACTCATAGTGACGAGCTGTTAGGTCGCCGGACGGCTCCCTTTTCGTACCCGGGGTAATTGTAGAGAAGCCTTGGGACATGGTAATGGGTTACCCTCTCCAGCGCCTTCTAGTGGGTCATCCTCTTTGGTTGCTTGAAGAAGAACGCCGCTCGCGCAGGGAGTTCGTGCCTTGCCGTGACTGTCGCCATTACTCATTGTCGTTGAGTGCTGTCTATTAAACACCTTAACAATATATATATATATATT
>NC_051176.1:279508319-279585012 GCF_013339695.2 Rhipicephalus sanguineus
GTGGAATAGGCACGCACCGCAGGTAGCCTACAGTGCGTGTTCATGAACACAAGAGGCCGTCACAGCAGACAATCGTAGGACAAATATGATTATAGAAATTAGCGTTATTGCTGCGTTCAAGTAAAACTTTGCCTACTTGTTAGTTTCCCAGTCTGCAGCCGACAGTAACCACTGTCAAAAGTGGGGGGGCTCCGCCCCCGTAACATTTCTCAGTGGTGGGGCTAGCGCCCCCCTTGCCCCCCGGTAGATACGCCTATGGTAGTAGGACAAGTTTTTTCGGGCTCCGACCCCCTTTTATGTTGACGCATGTGTTTGTATGCGTGCGTGTATATATACATATACGTATACACACATACAAACTGAAAATTTCGGGGTGAGTGGTTGGGGGGTTCCTGCAGTTTGGCTACGCCAATGGAAGATCAAGCCGCACAGAACACGTGTATATAGGATAAACGCTATTTAACAACCGACCTCGATAGTTCACAACGTCACAATGTCCTTTGTATACAATAGCGGTATATTATTTCACTTGTAGCTGTCGTATTTCGCTTGCCGCACGAGCACTTTATCCAAAGCGTTGGAGTGTGAGATATTTAACGGGCAACTGGCCGCAATGCAGCTCTGTTATCCTAATAAATGAACATTATTTTACCGAGAATTCAGTAGCAAGGCTGGTGGCGACAAGTAAAGGTGCGGCAAGCAGAATCGGAGCTGAGAATAAAATACATCGTAAATGGCGGTGATCTCGGTAGTAAGGATCGACGTAACGCATGGAATACAGCTTCGCACGCCGTATTACGGTCACTAACGGCAAGTGCACGTCGTATACGATTACGTGCCCTCGCACCAAGGCTTAAGCAATTAACCTCAATCACTGCGCGACTCGGTAACTGCTTCGCCAACCTTTGCGCGATCGTCGTGCAGTACACGACTATCTCGCGATGAAAGTAACTGAGCACCAACAGCCTGACACTTCCTCGCGTTTTCCAGTATACAGTCAGGCAATGCAGGTTAATTAAAGAATCCTGCAGCTGTTGAAAATCAATCTGGAGTCCTCCACTGCGGCGTGCCTCATAATCGCATTGTTGTGAGGCGATGATCAAGCAATCAAATCAATCAGTAGCCTTTATTTCCTTTTCACCCTGAATAGAGGAGGCAGGAGTAAACTGAGGTGGATGAGGTTTCTGCCACCTTTTACAACTGACAGCTGACAGCTGCAGAACATCTGGAAAATGAATGCAACACCTAAAGCTAAGTAATGCCCGAACAACACGCACTTTTCTCTCTCTCTATAACACACACACACACACACACACACACACACACACACACACACACACACACACACACACACACACACACACACACACACACACACACACACACACACACACACACACACACACACACACACACACACACACACACACACACACACACTGTATGGTGTGTTACCTGCAATATATGCGAGCGATATAACTACGAACCTTACATCCCGTTGTTCCATACATTGCTATTGCTGTCAGGGCTCCGCCTTTAGGGCCCAACTCGAATATTCTTTTTTGTCCGTTAGTATGTGCAGAGCGAACAGAAAACTATGATCATCATGAACCCGCACGCGCCCTCTTCGTCCTCTTCTTCTTCTCCTGCTTCACTCCCAGCACATGCACGTGCGCCGATTTGTCCGCCGTGGGATGCGATGAGAGAACGAGTACAGAGAGAGTGACAAAGAGAGAGAGAGAAATAGAAAGAAAGAAAGAAGACGGAAAAAGATCGGAAGACAAAGAAAAGAGATAGAGGCTAATATACAGAAAGAGGCAAAAAAGAGATGAAAGAAAAGGGAGTGCAAGACAGAAAGAGAAAGAAAGAGAGAGTGAGAGAAAGGGAAAGAAAAATAGAAAGAGCAAGATCTATCTATCTATCTATCTATCTATCTATCTATCTATCTATCTATCTATCTATCTATCTATCTATCTATCTATCTATCTATCTATCTATCTATCTATCTATCTATCTATCTATCTATCTATCTATCTATCTATCTATCTATCTATCTATCTATCTATCTATCTATCTATCTATCTATCTATCTATCCTATCTATCTATCTATCTATCTATCTATCTATCTCGCCGCCTACGTCTGTGTGCTCTCATGATCGCCTCCTTAACTTGGTGTAGACCAAAATTGGCGTGGGAGGGTAAAAGGATGTGACGAATATGACTGTTCTGCTCATGACATGAATAACGTGAAAATTCGGCAGATCCCACACCTTGTGGGAATCGGTTTCATGCGAAGCAATCAGCCAGTAATTCTCTATGCTGCATTTTTGGGGCCAAGCGTTACGAGGTGGATCGACGTGTTTTTCTAAATGGAGGAGTTGTGTGCACATCGTGGGCTTACCAGGCACGCCGACTAGACTGACGTGTAAATGGTAACTTATGGTCTGACGTAGCATCGGCACCCACGTTAGAGCACAGACGTGTGTATTATCGAAACGAAGTGCATGCGATGGTGCAATGATGTGAATATCATACGTAATTTTCGTTAGCGTATACTCCTCCGGGGTCGAGCAACGCTTGAATGTAGGTTGCTGAATCGTAGGAATCCAAATGTAATGTTTGTTAGACATCTATGAAAGCGGAGCCAACACTGGAACCACAACTGACGTTAACCCGGCATGACTCCTGTATCATAGGAGTACATATATAATGTTTTGCTTTGTTATAAAAATTAGATAACCAGCACTGCAACCACAATTGACGCTGCACCGACATTACGCCTGCGCAGGTTCTTTTTCCGAAGCGGATTGAGGACATGGCGTGGCTCTGTGGTAGAATACCTGACTGTCACGCAGAAGGCTTGGGTTCGATTCCTGTTGGGATCCTAATTTTTATTATTGGCGTTCGTCGGGTCAACGCTGCCGATGTCGATTTTTTTAACGCTCTCGCATTTAAATTGCCAATGTCACATATAAAGTGTCAGTCATTTACCCGTTTACCACGGGTCGCGGTGTACTGGTATGCGCCACAAATGATTGACAGTTCATATGTTGCCAAGAACGGCGAGAACAGACATTGGTAATTTAAATGCGAGAGCGTCAACAAAAACGACATCGGCAGCGTTGACCCGACGAATGCAAATAATAAAAATGAGGATCCCAGCAGGAATCGAACCCGAGTATTATGCGTGGCAGTCAGGTATTCTACCACAGAGCCATGCCAGGTCTAGTAGCACTGTTTTGGAAAAACACCCTATGCAGGTGTAATGCCGGTGCAGCGTAAATTGTGGTTGTGGTGTTGGCTATCTAATTTGATAAGAAAGCAATATACACGACATACGTACTCCTCCACACAGGCGTCAAGTCAGGTTAACGTCTGTGGTTCCAGTGTTAGCTCCGCTTTTATAGCAGTCTAATACATATTACATTTGTATTCCTATGATTCAGCAAGCCATATTCAAGCGTTGCTCGACCCCGGCGGAATACGGTAACCAAGGTTACCTATGATGTTCACATCATCGCACTGTAAAGTGCGCACTTCGTTTCGATAATAATGACGTATGTGCCGTAACGTATGTGCCCTAACGTGAGTGCTGTCGTTATGGTAACACCATAAGTTGCCCTTTAAACGCCAGTGTAGTCGACGTGTCTGGTACACCCACGATGTGCACATACTACACTTAAAAAACACGTCGATCCACCTCGTAACGCTCGGCTCAAAGCAAAAGAAAATGCAGCATAGAACTACTTGCTGACTGCTTCGCATGAAACCGACTCCCACAATGCGTGGGACCGGCCGAATTTATTTTTCTTAACGCGCTTACATGCTATTCAAGCGAAGCTTGTATTGACTGACCTGTGTAGCTAGTGAGGCTGGTGTTCCAAAAGACCCTCCTCACGCACAGCTGCCGCGCACCAAAGAAATAATTCTTCCAGGGTTGCGGTTTGAACTGCGGGTCCCTCCGGTCCAAAAGTGAGCGCCTTGAACACTAGGCCACGTGCACATGTTTGCCCAATGTGAACTGAACTGAAGCATACGAATGCGTTCTACCGACGATGCGAAAAACAATGGGGAAGAAGTACACTTGCTATGGGCTCTTCACCGAAATATTTCGTGTTGGCGGACTGAAAGTGATCTGCTGGACAACGCGTAAGGTCGATACCAGGAATTGCACATTCAAGGAAAATTCCGAATCCGAGAAAACTGAATTCCTATCCCGCGTTTCCATGATCGCGTGATGGTCCTTCCTTTCGTTGGGCCGTTCTACAGGATGACGAATGCTGGAAAGAAGATAAAAGACGCCATGCCGATTCAGCCCGAAAACAGTGTTCCCGGGACGGCGCTACCTATAAAGAAAAAAAGAAAAAAAAAGAAAGAAATAAAGGGAAAGAAAGAAGAAAGAAAGAAAGAAAGAAAGAAAGAAAGAAAGAAAGAAAGAAAGAAAGAAAGAAAGGAAGAAAGAAAGAAAGAAAGAAAGAAAGAAAGAAAGAAAGAAAGAAAGAAAGAAAAGTAGTACGTCAGGCATTCCCACGCCAAGCTTCGCTTGCCCCCATTTCCCCGATTGGGGAAGAACTCCTGAATTTTTTTAATGACTGTTCCTGTATTTTATGACGCGGAAGTAGAAACATTCAACTGGACCGAAATGAACGAGTATACATAAATGCGAAATGCCGGTGGTTATAAAGGACATCATGATAATAACAGAGTTCATAATTTACACAAATCCCGCTGCGGTGGCTAAGTGGCTGTAGTCCTGAAATACTGAGCGCGAGGTCGCGGGATCAAATCTTTGCTACGGTAGCCTTATTTCTATGGGGGCGGAATGCGAAAACGCCCGTGTATGGTTCATGGTTGCACATGAAAGAAGCCCACGTGGTCAAATTTAATTCGAAAACAACGAGTATAATAATCATATCATTGTATGGGCACGTAAAACCTCAGGATTTAGTTTTAATTTACGACGATTCTTCTTCGTCGTCGTTACTTATGCAAAAACGAACACGCTGCAATTGCACGATAACAAAGAAGCGCTGCCGCGTGTCCTCGTGCAGTGCGTGCTCGTTCATCGAAAATAGGTGCCATCATCCAAGGAACATCATCATCATCATCATCATCATCGCCATTTTCGAGCAGCAGAGACCGTTGCCGACGGACAAGAAGGTCTTTCCAATCAACCGGAATCGTACGCACTCAATACAAGTAAGAGGCAACCGCTTAATGGGCAGAGGATCCGCAGCGCCAAATCATCGGCCGATGGGAAGACGTGTCGGCGTTTGCAGTACAGATGCACAGATGCACGAGGGACGAAAACGTTCGACACGCTTTCGTGACCAGCCGAGAGAATCTCAAGCGTGTGCACTGGGTCCTTCTGCGCATCCACGCGTCCAGAGCCACCGAGGATTAGCTGGTTGCCCTCGGCAACGAAAACGATCCCTGTCAGAGCGTCACCATCGATATGTCCCAGCAAAACTAGCTACAGGAATCCAGTTCATTGAGGCCACTGACAGTGACGGCGGCTATCGGCAACTGACCTGGACCCAGATCTTCAAGCGGGCCGAGTGGCATTATCTTCAACGACCTGTGACAACCCATCGACAACGTACTGAAGCATGGACTAGCATGCTTCACGGGCCGGAGCTATCGATCCACCGAGCTAAGGATCGAGCTTCTGCGGCGCTCACAAAAGGCTGTGTGCAGGGCTTTTCCCGCAGCGACTTCCACCAACCAGCATCTTCTTGGGTCCTTCTGGGTGCCCGGATGCGAAAAGGTGTCAATGGTTGCCGTTCGCTCTCAGCGACGTACGATCACCTGTCGCAAAACGCGAATGCTTCAGGATTCGTGCAGTAGAAGCTGCGCAATTGAGGAATGGCGGCGCTTTTCCAGTGGTTATACTTCTGGACCAGACGCTCCGCCAACGTTGGGATCTGCTTCTGGCTGCGGGTCGCGGCCTGCCTAATCAGCGGCTACAACGCACCTATATTTGCTTCCACCATCTCCGAGTCACCAACCGCGCAGCCCTCTGCTGGAGCGTGCTGGACATCATGGAAGTTGCGCCGCCGTTTGTTGTGAAGAGCCCCGAGTGTGGCTGGTGGCAAAAGGAAACGGTCCAGTTTCTCGGAAGTCACTGCGGTGTCGGGCCCTTCAGCATTTTCAGGGGTCTTGGCAACATCTCCTTGGGAATTGCCTCGGTCAGAGCAGCAGCAGATGTGCGCCTCCGGGATGACGGAGAGGCTGCGCAGTAAAGTGACCTGCCGAGCCCCTACCAGAGGTTGTACTTCTGGACCACGCGCTCGGCCACCTGGCCGAACATCTCCTGCTGGCCCTGGGTCTCGGCCTACGCAGCCGGTGTCTCCTCCCCATCTACCTTTGCTTCCAGCGCCTCAGCAGGAAGGCCTGCAGGGAGGTGCTGGATGCACTGGAAATTGCACCACTACTCGTTGTGGAGGACCTTGAGCTTTTATTTGGGAGCGAGGCACTCTGCTTCATCCCGAGCGAAGAAGGAAGCGCGAAGCAGGCTTCATTTCATTTCACCCTTCTACGTATCTCAGGGGCTTATCGGCAAGATGTACTTGCCTGTTCTGCATGCGTAATAACGCGAATTTAACGAATAAATTCGATCGAAATCCTTGTGTTCTTTTAAAATCAATAACGGAGGAACTATCCACGATGATTGCCTTCAACTTCTCCGTATGTGTACATGCCATTTAAATGGAATACATTTAAATGTATTCGCTTAATTATGCGATAACCTTTCTTAATGTGAGAGGCAACAGTGCCTGATTGATAAACAATTATGTGCTTAGCTTAGTTCGCGCATGTTTTACATTTCGATGTCGCCCTGCTCCGACATTTCGTTCCCTAAATGTTTTACCTTTGCGCATGTTATTCAGTCACGAGTTGTTACGTATTATGTTTCGTGTAAAAATTCCGAGCATAGTATTCTAGATTTGACAAGCATTAACCTCATCGATAACAAAATATATTGAACCCAACACGATCATCTTCAAAGCAATGACATTTTATAGGAAATTTAGCGTCAAGTATGCAGGCATTTCACTAAGGAATTTAATACCACCTGATGTAAATACATCTACATTATTATTATTCAAGCGCAGAACTAAAGCGTACTTTATTAACCCTTTATCGGACTTGTAGTGTCATTTACTTCGCATAGGATTAATTCGGTGTGTTGCGCTATACAATTGTGCAATGTAGTGTTCGTAATACTCATTCTTTTGATTTTGCCCAGTGATGACACTTGTCCGCAAATTGCCAGTTTTAAGTGTTATTTATCCTGCTTTAAATTATTGAGTTATCTTTCTTTTCATTTAACAGCGAGGCTGTTTAGCAAATCGTTCCTTGTGAGTCGATCGCAGAAAACTATCTTAACGGGTATGTGCCACTGTGCGGCTACCTGAGAACGAGTACAGAGAGAGAAAGAGAGAAAGAAAGAGAGAAACAAACAGAGACGGAAAGAAAGATATAAATAAAGAGAAAGAGAAATTCTTGCCGAAAAAAAAAATCCTTCACGAGGCGCGACTCGAACCCGCGTACCCTCGATCCGAAGGCGAATGTCCTTCAGGACGCTATCGGAGCCAGGACGCTAGCGGAGCGTAGCATAGCCGTTGTATAGTGTAGTGTAGCAAGGGGGTGGGAAAGGGAAGCGAGTGTGAGGAGGAGAGATGTGACGGTGAGAAGGAGGGAAAGGAGGAGCGGAGAGAGTAAAGCGTTGCGCAGAAAGAATGAGAAAGAGAAAAATAGAGAGAGGAAGCAAGCATCACGTCGTCTAGCGAGCAGATACCGCACCACCCGGCCAAGCCGCGCATGTGCAGTAGCTAATCCACGCCCACCGACGGAGACATCGCGCGCAGCCTCCCCTCTATGGTGCATATCGTGGCTGTTTACTACCGAGGAGGAAGCCGCGCATCTCGAAGCTAGACGTGTCGGTCGACGGGGAGTGCGAGCGACGACGGGCCCGTGCTTCGCTGTGCCAAGCTTTGCGCGACTTAGTGTAAACTGCCCGCTTTTTTTATCCCTTCTTTTTCACTTTCATTAGTACTGTCGCAGATGATATTTAATAATACGACTGTTTGCCCCAATTGTTCTCACCCCCCTATGAGTCAAGTTGTTACTTCGGGACCTCCGATTGTGTACTTATGCAGAGCCTGTATTTTATATGTCGCACAATAAATATTGATTGACTGATTGATCAATTTCGGTTCCTAAAAAATTCGGCAGATCCCACGCGTTGAATCAGTTTCATGCGAAGCAGTCAGCAAGTACTTCTATGCTGTGTTTTATGGCTTTGAGCCAAGCGTTACGAGGTGGATCGACGTGTTTTTGTAAGTGTAGTAGCTGTGCGCACATCATGGGCTTACCAGGCACGTCGACAACCACAGACGTTAATCTGATATGGGGCCTGTATCGCATGAGTACATATGTAGTGTTTATTGCTTTCTGGTAAAATTAGATAGCCAGACCACAACCACAATTGACGCGGCACCGCCATTACGCCTGCATAGGCTGTTTTTCAAAACCTGTTTATAGACATGGCGTGGCTCTGTGCTATAGAATACCTGATTGCCACGCAGAATGCTAGGGTTCGATTTCTGCTGGGATCCTAATTTTTAGGGGCGAAGCTCCTAAAGCCGTGGGTCTGTCCCTCCTAGCTCGTACGTGACCGCCTATGCCGCGCGTTTGTGCCAGTGGTGATGGCAACGAAGCAGCGCGAGTGTTCTTGGCCCAGCGCAGGGACGAAGAAGACGTTGCAGTTCTTTATCTGATCGATAAAGCGTGTTTGTTTGTCGTGCTCCGTATCCTCGTCGATCCCACGTCGTTACACTGGTGGAGGTGCGGGGTAAGCTTCATGCTAGGCACTCCAACGCGGAGACGACAATCGAGCCCGGAATCGCCACCACGCGTCGAAACACCGGTCCACCGATTCAGTCGCCGTCTGCTAGTCGCCGTCATGACCATGTACCTCGCACCCAACCTGTCTATCGGGGACGTCAAGTCGTTTATAGACGCTGCGTTACGTGACTACGACAACGAGTGCAAGAACCGTCCGTTTGTGCTGGTTGGGGACTTCAGCGTGGACCTCATTGCCAATGACTGGATCGCAGGGCTTAGCCAGGGGGGGAGGGGTTGGGGGTTCAAACCCCCCCCCCCCCAAATTTTCAATTTTGCTTGCGTATATAGGCCAGCACACATACAAACGCACGCACGAACATACATAAAGTATGTTTGAACCCCCCCCCCCCCTCCGAAAAAATTTCTGGCTACGCCCCTGCTGGATCGTGCAGCACATGCTTTCCAAATACGCACTCAGATGTATCCATATGCAGCCTACCACGATCCGAGGGACGTGCATAGACTTAGTGTTTGCAAACTTCTCACTGCAGCCAGTACAAGGAACCTCTCTCGCTTCATTTCACCGACCATAAAGCCGTCATAATGAAGGGACCTCGCAATCCAGCCGCCATGACAACGACGAAATGAAAAGAACAAACGAAGAAACGAAACAACAAACGAACAAGAACAAAATAAAAGTTGATTTTGTATAATATACGCACAGTCTTACGTCTTTCTAATGATGTAATGGGCTAACTTTCATGGGAGAGTTACGGTTTACCGATGATCTCCCCCTCTCGAGCTTCTCCCGCTTATCATCATTCATTCCGTGGATATGGCGTGATTTTTTATTCTTTCCATTCGTCGGGTCAACGCTGCCGATGTCGGTTTTTCTTAACGCTCTCGCAGTTTAAATCACCAATGTCTGTTCTCGCCGTTCCTGGGTAGATATAAACTGTCAATCACCTGTGGCGTATACCCGTACACCGCTGTCCGTGGTAACGGGTATGTGCCACACGTGTCTGGAGGAAAGGGTTTGACGACGTACGCGATAGGATTTTCACGTCATTCATGTCATGACCCGACAGTCATATTTGTGCAATCCATTTAACCTCTCATGCCAATTTTGGTCTACACCAAATTAAGGAGGCGAACATGAGAGCACCCAGACGTAGGCGGATAGATAGATAGATAGATAGATAGATAGATAGATAGATAGATAGATAGATAGATAGATAGATAGATAGATAGATAGATAGATAGATAGATAGATAGATAGATAGATAGATAGATAGATAGATAGATAGATAGATAGATAGAAACGCTCAAAGTGCCGAAGGTTCGCTAAGAAATGCTTCGCATTTAAAAACGCTAGTGTGTAAACATTTGTGTTAATCGTTTGTGAAAGTTCCCAGAAAAATGCCGACCTGGCATAACCTAAGTTGATGTACGGCAGGTCAGTTCAATGCCGATGAGATAATAGCACTCTGGAACACAGCGCATGTAAGCGTATCGCACACACCGCGACGCACATATCACACACCCTTTTCGTAACACGGCGACAAAACCGAAACCGCAAAGTAGTGAATATTACATAGCCTTAAATTCAGTAAAACATCTGATTAACAAAGCACAAAGCTTAACAAGCTCACAGGCAGCTTAAATTGTTCCGTGGAGCATGCCGTCATATGCCCCTTCGATATGCAGAAATAAATTTCCAACTCAAATACCGCTACAGCATTGTGAGCGCAGTACGTTCCACCTTCCGCAATAGCTTCCAGAGACAGTGTTCTGAAAAAAAAAAAAAAATGGGAGAAAATAAACGAACTATTTTTCCATCCGAGGCACCTGTTATAAGACCACATTTGGATAACCTAAATTCCTGGCAGATTGGCGCTGCTGTAAGCAAAGTAAACGTTTTTTTTTTTTCGTACATAGTGGCAATTTTCCTGTTTTCTCTAAGACGCTTACAAGTCACAGCTTCCGCTTGTGGGTTAAATTCAAACCGAAATTCATTTCCATCATTGCCATGCGTGTGTTTCGTTACCTATTGCCAACCCACAGTGGTGAATTAGCGCTTATGAGACAAACTACGCTACAATTTTATCATTGTTGAAAACGTACGTTAATTTGGCCAAGGGCTTTCGGCGCGACACGCGGTCAAACGCTTTTGTGAGATCTAAGAAGGTCACGTTTGCTGGGCTGATATTTTCGATTATTGAGGCTAATGTATGAGCAGTGTGTCGGAGTTGGGTAATTGACGAAAACACACGTCGAAAACCCTGCTGTCTTTTACGTAAAAAATAACTAGTCCTTGCCAGGAAGATTGCAATACGTTCGTATTTAAATTGCTCCAGAACCTTACAAATGGAATGCGGTAGTGAAAATGGTCGGCATTACTGGACGGTTATGCGAGTACCGCCGGCTACACGATTGTGAGGCGCGACTACACGACTACAGCTGCCGATGGCTTGATGTGAGAAGCAGGCTTCATTACATAACACGGAAGTACCGCGGGCGGTGAGCGGATGAGCGAACGCGGGAAACGTTCGTTTGACTTATGGGAGTTTTTTAAGAAGTGTTGCGCTGAAGGGCTTTTGAGACATTTTATGCAGTCTCTGTCACGTAAAAATATGCGCTGAATAATTTCCGCACTAAATGGCGTGTACCCAAACTGCCAATGCCGCTGACGTTTGCACTGCTTCAGGCTTCAAAATTATTTGCTACGGAGTACTAACATTAGACCAGTGCAGCGCCGCGCCGCCGCCGCCGGCCTGTTTTGCTCACGCCGCTCGCGCCGCCGCCGAAGTCCCGATAGTGATCACGCCACCGCCGCCGCCGTGCAATAATTGCGGCGCGCCGCCGTTAGTCTTTTCTTTTAACCCGAACGGGGAATCTGGACATAAAACACATCCCGTCACCAGGGGAGCTCTTCTCGATTTGTCCATGTAATGGACTGTCCTTTTCAGCCACCGCTGATTGGCGGGAGCTCGGCGAGCAGCATGCCCTCTGTTTCCGCTTCTTCTTCTGCAACGTCATTTTGACGTCGCGAAGCTTTCACAATTCTTGACACAAATGAGAGGGGCGGAATGCGCTTCAACGCAACAAACGCAGCCCCAAGAGCTCCGCTTTTGGGCGCACATCTCGAAGGCCGTGCATGAACTCAGGTCGCGTCAGCCATCAAATTAGGTTTAATGCGTCCACCAGTCTAACGAACCTGTGAAGGTCGGTACGCATTCCCTGCATTGTTCTCAAACATCTGGGACACATTCATATGCAAGGTGAGGCTTGACAAGTTCCCGTTTCTGTAAATTTCGTCCACTTTCTTCTTACGCTGGGAATGTGCTGGCGGGTTCGATGCGTCGACGTGGTCAAGAGCTAGGTGACATCACGGCTCACTGCTTTTTCCAGTAACTGAATGCGTTATGCCGAAATGGACACAGTGTTGCCAGGTTTGGTTATATATAGCTGAACTGGGTTACAGAAAGAAATGTTTGGCGTCGACTTGGGCGAGTTGGCTATGTGACTATATTTGGGCTACTGAAGATCTGCGACTTGGCTTCCTCCACATGATCTCCTTTAGACGGACACATCGAGAATATAGCTCCACGGAAGTTGTCGCATCTTTCTCTCCTCCAGAAGTCTCACGAGCATTGTCTGACCTAAACGCTGCGGCGTCCTCCATGCCTTAAAGGACGACGACCCAACTCGCTGGATAGCATATTCTTGGAGTCCTTGACCTAGCACACTGTGCAAAGAAAAGTAAAATAGATAAGTAATATATGTCGATGCGTTTGTACACTTTTCTTCCTTCCATTTTTACTCGACTAAATTGTTAAATAAATATAGAAGCAAAGACAACGAAAAACTTAGAATAACAGGTAGCTGAGCTATAGTTGGTAGGTATTCTTGTTAAATAGACAGGACGTGCAAACGCGGACTCAAGAGAGAAGTCAAGGGAGTAGACAGTTATCGCTCACGTAGACCATCTCGCGAGCCTGATATTAGGTATCGCCTCTTATCTGGGAATGCGCAGATAAGTATTTATGCCTACCTTCTTTTCCGCCGCTGTATGATTTCTCAGTTGTTAACTGCGTTTTCGGTGTCTTTTCTACTCTCTTATGCACGTGTTTGCGCGCCCTGCCTTTTTAAAGGGCCCCAGAACAGCCTCTGAAAAAAAAAAAAAACGAGCGCGTTATTCTCTCTTGGCGTTTCTCGTCTTTTTGGTGCACTTCGTGACGCCAGAACGGTTATTCACGTGACATCATTAGGGTACATACTCTCGATTGGTTCATATACGATAAATATCAGTTCTGAATTGTCTCTCACCCTGCTTTGCCATGCAGTCGCCCACCCATCCTTCCTTGTCTCACATTACTGTCGTGCGCGATCAACTGATTTCGCTCCATTTTGTGCGTTTCCGACTGCGCAAGCAGAGATAACAGGGTGTAGCCGACAAGCTCGAAATCCTGATAGGCTCAACGCTTAGTGCTGACATTGTATGCGTGCTTTATGAAGAAATGAGTGGCGAGGAGATATCGCTGGTAAGAAATGTAGCGAAGGCGATAATGAAACCAGTGGAAATGGTGCCGGATTATTTTATTCTTCCAACGGACGAACTCTTTAGAGCGGAGATGTTGCAGTTCTCCAGAAAAAAAGAGAACCCGCTTCCACGATTTTTGTATATTTTTTTATTGCGATAGCAATTATATAGACATTCTGGACAGGTTTTCACAATCGCCGTCCTGTTCCGTATAAAGTCCAAATCGATAACATCACCCCGCGCATCGTATGTTCTACCCGCGAGGAAAAGCTCGTGAGCGCTGGCGAGGAACATGGCTGAAGCAGAGATGAAACAAGCTGGTCATTTCGGTCGCATGGCGGGCGCATGCGATAACATCACCCCGCTTGCGAGGCCTGCCGTTGATTGCTCCTCAAGCATGCTCCTCTCATAAGGTGTTGTGCCATGACCTGAGAACAAGGGAGTGGGTGACGTGTTAGCGGAATATCGGAGCGCTTTTGCACTTCCACACGCTCCCACTCGCTTTGTCTTCAGTTATGCTGCTAGATAGAGCCGCACAACTAGTACCATGCATCCAATGCATTTAACACCACCAAGGCACCGATGCCTTCACCCCCAAGACATCCATCCGCCGTTGGACTCCACATTTCGTTTGATATCAGCTACACGCTGCACTGCCAGGTTGCGTACAAGGCACGTTTGCCCGATTAAATATAACCACTGTCTTCTTCTCTCAGCTTCTATCGAAGCTTCTCGTCAATGATGAAGGGGATAACATAAATTGTATCTTTAGAGTAAAGCAATAAAACAAAGAAAAGGTAAGTTCCTTGTGCTTTTCAATATATTCTTGTGTTCAACTGTAAATGGAAAGCTACAAGCTATGCGCAAAAAGGACCGCTCGAAGAACCGTGTTTAGTGTGGAGGTTTGCGAATACTCAAGGCGACACTAAACAGTTCTGCTATATAGAGCACAGGCGCACCTCCTTGTTGGAGTGGCATAGTTGCCTAAACATTGCAGCTGGTTCGAGCTGTCAATTGGGCTCAACCACTGGCGTGTCCAGCTTCTTGAAGTGACTGGGCGTGAAGTAACCAAACGTGGCCCAACCGTTGCGCGGCAGCCGAGCGTGTCCCCCCGGTGAGCCTTTCCTACGAGGGCGCTTGTCCGAGCCGTCTTTCATCCGGCCGAAAAGGGTCTCCTGATCCCGAAAAGCCACAGCGGCGTGTGCGGCATCGCCTTCCTCTACGCGTGTTACTTTTTTCCACGTGAGAACGGGATGCGTGGCGTGGCCAGCGGACCTTAGCAAAGCCCGCGGTCCGGCCGTCGTCGTCATCATCGCAGGTGCATGGCTCAGTGCGCCCCGTGCGACGGCTCTCTTGGCGCGGCAGCGTCGCGCGCCCCCTCGCGGATCGATGGGTGGCCGCAAATGAGCGCGCAGCGGGTCATGCGGAAGAGCGGGCCACCCTGGATCCCGGCCGATAAAGAGGCCCCCAAATTTTCCGGATTAGAGGTGCGCCCGGGAAGCGACAAAAGCGGCCGCTAATCCCATTGCCGCAGCCAGCGCCCGCACGCCTGCCTGGCTCCTTTTGGCGCTGACGTGGGGACCCTTTGAAGACGCTCTGCGCGGTGCCGATACGCACGCCTGAATCACGCCCCGCCACCATGAAAGATGCAGCGTGCAGGTAGCGCCGCCGACGATCGGGCTACCGTGCGCCCTCGTAAATCTGCGAGCGAAAACGCACCGGCTGAATATTTCAGGCGAGTGCGCTATTCGGCAGCTCACAATTCCTGTTTAGCGACTTCTCCAGGGACAACGGCGCCGGCGTCGTCGGAGCCAATTCATTAGCGCGCCGCTGGTGATCGCCACCGCCAGGCTCAACCACTCCGCACTAAGCGAGCCCTTCCCCGCAGTGCCACTTGAGCCGGTGCCCGACAGATGGCCCGCTAGACGGCCGGTCGCAAGGGGAGCATCCAAACCCGCTGCTCTGCCGCTCCGGCTAGAGCCCGCCCCCTCTCCCGGAGCTCGTAGAGCGCTGTCGCCATCTGAGCATAGATGTGGGAACTGATGAAAGCCCCGTTCATGGCAGCCCGCATAGATGGCACTGAATCGCAACACATGTTAAATACAAGACAGGTTCAAAAGGTCGTTTCTGCAAGCGTACTTATACGTCTGTCCACTGAGGGGCAAATCTAGTGTAAGAAGTATTTATTCAACCACAGTTAATATCTTCGCAGTGGCTATTACCAGCTAACTTTCTTGTATTAACCGAGCAGAGATATCGGTTTTGTCGTGACATCGTGCTCTCACGTGCTCTCACGTGCTCTCACGGGTCCTCACTTAAATCTATGAGACAGGGAGAGAAAGTGAGAGAGAGAAGCTCATTGATAAAATGCATAGGTTTGCGCAGGTGTCGTGTATTGTCGCATACACGCTACTCTGGCCCAGAAAAGTGGATCAGAAATTGAAAGACCCCAAGAAAGAGAGAGAAAGAGAGCACAGGAAGAAAAGTACATGACAAACACGAATTGTCATGCTCAATGTGTCATATTAAAAATCCATCAATGTTGCACTAAGGTGCTAAAAAGGCCCGCTGGCAATATAATTAAATTATTTCGGTTATATTTTCATTATATCGTTCACTGAGTTGCGGCAAACCGCATCAGTATTGATTTCATATGAAGGATCTTCTGCAGCCGGATAAGAAAGCGGAAATTTCATTTGTGCCGCTTCGATTCAACTTGCACACTCACCTTAACATCGCACCACTTCACACGAGCCAACCCTTATTACATCGTCTCACATAGTTGGGAAAGACGCGAAGCTCCAATTGGAACCGAAGTGATTCACTATATGCCAGCAATGAAGAACGAGCATTCCGCGAAAGTGCATTGTCGACAACGCAAGCGAAAAAAGGACGTGAATCTACAGCACGAAGGGGCATAGAAGTCTGTATTAACTTTGACAACCGGTAGTTCTTTAACCTGCACTTAACGCATGGTAAATGGGCGTCTCTAGATCCTGTTCCCATTGGAATGCGGCCGCCTTGGCCGGGATTTGATCCCGCCACCCTGGTGCTTAGCAGCGCGACGCCATAGCCCGTAAGCCACCATGGCGGGTAACTTGACATTTAGAAAAAGCTATAACTGCCACATCAACTATATCTGAAGCAAGACGATATATACTAAGACGCTTCATGCGCATGCATATTAATTTTAAGAAATATCGTCTTCTGCACACCGGTCATATACCTGTAATTTACTGCTCTCGAGTTTATTTGTTGAAAGTTAGCGCGTCTGTTGTGTCCTCCCTTCTTGTCCTTGAGGTACTTGACGCTAAATATCGCTTCATGTCTTATCAACAAGGCCGAACTTCTCGTCGTGTGCTCAACTAGGTTTGCTTCGCGGGCCCCTTGCAAACTACAGTAAATTACAGGTAGATGACATGGTATGCAGCAGACGATATTTCTTAAAATTAATAAGGCTAGGCTTTCCGGTCCCAACGCGGGAGCGGCCCGCTATAGGGCTAGGAAACCAGCGCGACCTATTGCACCTCAATAAAGTTCTTCTACCCATCCTTCCATCGACTAAGTTTGACCTCTACGAATGAAGCATAAATGCGTACAACTCATGAACACTAAACGTCGTGAAAATGACGCATTCGCATCACCGAAAACAGTTGTGGAGCGAAAGGGGAACTGGAGCGGGCATTCTTTCTTTTAGTTTGCGTCTGGCACAAGCTTTCCGTAGGACACACATTATTAAACGTCCTCCTTTAGATGCAGCTCACAAGCCGCAGTAAACTTGGAACAAGAAAGTATGACAAGCAACGCATTGTTCTGGTATCAGTCACTTTTTCAGGAGCCCTGTGAATTCAAGTACAAGCAAAAAAAAATAATAAATAAATAAAAGGTGAAGCTTGCGCGAAGTCACGCATGGCTTAACACAGCGAAGCTGGCCAATTTGAAGCTCAACATGGTTTTCCTAGGTTTTGCTAGGTCTTACTTGGCCTTGCTAGGTTTTGCTAGGTTATGCTAGGTCTCAATCAAGCATAACCTAGCAAAACCTGATAACCTAGCAAAACTTCATGATTGGCACCACTATAGTGGTGCCAATCATGAAGAAAGGGCGCAGCAGGGTGGACTCCCTTGTTTCTCTTTAATTTTTCTTTCTTTCTCTTTCTCTCTGTTTCTGGTATCTCTTTTTTGTATCTGTTTCTTTCCATTTCTTTCTGTTCGTCGCTCTTTTTATTTTTATTTCTCTTTCTTCCCTTTATTTCTTTCTGTATCTCTGCTTCTTTCTCTGTCTTTCTTTATTTCTCTTTCTCTTTCTGCCTTGCTCTGTGTCTTTTTCTATCTCTTTTATGTGTCTATTTCTTTGCATATCTTCCTCTCTCTCTTTTTATGTCTTTCTCTCTCTTTCTATCTTTTAGTGCCTTTATTCCCTTTATTTTTCTCTTCTTCTCTCTTTCTATCGCTTTCTTTCTCCCTCTTTCTCTCTTTCATTCTCTCTATTTTCTAGCTATATTTTCTGTGTCTATGTTTTTCTGTCGTTTTATCTTTTTATGCCGTTATTCCGTTATGCCTTCATTCCCATAGTTGTGCTTCAAAACCCGGGCTGCGTAGGGCACCATCCCAATGAATGGTAAAACCACGGCATAAAAAAAAAAGGAAAGAAAAGAAAGAACATACCATAAAACAATAACATCAGAGCGACGCAAGCGTCTCGTCCGCGTGGCCTAATGGACAAGGCGTCTGATTCCGGATCAGAAGATTGCAGGTTGGAGTCCTGTCGAGGACGAATTTTTTCTGCCACTCTAGTTTCACTTTTTTTTAAATTTTTTTATGCTTACTAGCCTGCTACTTTTGGAAAGGAGATTAAACAAATGACCCTTTTTATTCAGACGTGCAGGATGAAACGCTTTAGTTTCTTCAAAAAACGACAACGGTCCCTAACCTACCCCATATACGGTTGCATCCTCCCAAAACGAGCATTCGCTCCCAACGTTCTGAGTTTCGAACACTCGACGCTTCAGCTGCAGCAACCTGGTAGGAACATACACGACATTAAGCGCGCCACACCTGTGCTTGCCCCTCGCCTTCAGTCTGAAAGAACAACGCTTTTTGATGTGATGTTTCGAAGAAGAAGACGCCATGGTAGTACGTAACGACAGGAGGAGGAACAAGTCAAGGAGGTAGTAAAGTTCATATTTAATGTGCTAGATTTAATTTGTAAATAACGCTGTTCTTACCTTTACAACACTTTATGACATCATGTTTTAACGCACATTGGGTGTGAGCATCGGCTTACATGGCGAACAACAACAACAACAACAACAACAACAACAACAACAACAACAACAACAACAAACAACAACAACAACAACAGCAACAGCAGCAGCAGCAGCAGCAGCAGCAGCAGCAGCAGCAGCAGCAGCAGCAGCAGCAGCAGCAGCAGCAGCAGCAGCAACAACAACGAAATGGACGATTACCTTCGAAATTGGATAGCGCGAAATCGAAGAGGACTACGAAGGAACACAGATGCACAGGACAGGCGCTACTCGCAACTAAGCTTTATTCAGAAAAGTCTCCCTAGATATATACAAAGCCGAGTGGCGCGCGCACGTGCATTGCACATGACAGTCAACAACGCTAATCAGGATCGGAAGAGAAAGACTTATTCACATCCTAACCAAGTTTCTAAGAACAGATTTTCTTTACTCCGCAGCACAACAGAAGTTTCACTGATACAGTCACTGTCTTTCTTTATAATATGATAAGCCTCCATTAGTTCTCTCGCCAGCGCATTCCCACTTCTGCCCAGAATTCGAATGCTAGTCAGCACTGGCTCACAGGCACAGGTCCTATGTACAATGCATAGGTAGATGAAAAGTCGAATTATTTTTAACAGATCGCTCGTGTTCCCGTGCTCGATCGTGGACGCAACGACCAGTCTGTCCGATATAAACTTTGCCACAAGTGAGCGAGGTTTCGTACAAGACGCCTACGGCGCATGTAACGTAGGGCCGAACGTGCTTTTTTCCGCACATCAGTTTTTTTTTTAAGTGGTGACGAAATGCGTGGGCATAGCCCAGCCAGTTTATGCGGCACTCAAAAAACTATAGGTACACTGCACCTATTTGCCACATTTTTAAATTGTGTGAGACTTTGTGCACATACGGCACGACTTCCGGCCTTTTTTCTGCACGAACAGAGTCAGTCAACGATTACTAATAAACTATTGAATTTCAGCTGGTACATTACACGCGTATTTGGCGCAGCTGGCCATCTGGTTCGACATAAAGTTCTCAAGAGTTGAGAGGCAGCTGACGGCGAAGCCCTCTTTGATGGAGAAGACGCAGACGCTTCTTCAAGAATCAGCGCCTTCGCCAGAGCTACTTCGGTTCGTTACACAGAAGAGGCAACTCAGCGAAAACGCCCTCGTCGGGGAAGGTGCAGTACGTATCGACATTTCTGTATACGACATTTCCATAAGAGAAATCACTCCACATTCGTTGACACGTTCCAAAAAAGAGACTGAGTGCACGAACAACACTCCACAGCAAACAGTGCCACAGCAGCGGGCAGCAGCGATGGGTTTTTGAAGCAACTTGCGGCTGAACTTTTTTGTGGAAGAGACGAAGCCTAACTTTTTCGATGGGGTGTCCACCGTAGCTAAATTGTGGCTCTGTCAATGCCAAAAAATGGTATAACATACGAATCAGCAGCCGATCAAGTGATCCATTGTATTAATGAAAAGATTGATTTCTTTTCGCTTTTGAGTGGACCCCAGTTGACCACAGGGACCACGCAATAGCTTTCAGGCACACAGCATGGGCGCCCTTGGATGGGGATTATTCTTTTTCGAGAAGAGGGGATTACGCTTTGTGGCTGACCCAAGCCGTCCTGACTCCGCATTTCTACCACTGATAATTCAAGGTAAGACTAAAGAATCACAATTACATGTGCCTTCACACTGTACAACCTCCAAAGATGACTTACTGGCCGGCCACTTCGTACATTCATAAGAAAGTACGCTTCATATAGAGTGCAAGCCTCACTAGGAAGATACAAAAGAATGTACCATTCCGGCGGAGTGTAAAGCGCGGGAAAGCCTATACCGATACCTGATTACAGCTGTATCATCGGATCCCGTTTTGGTGCTTCACAATGGTAACTCCCAAAACATTTAGCAGCTTGGTTGGCCAAGGAAACGGATCATCGCACTCGCATTTGCAAGCATTAGCTTCTCTGTCGTTGCCCGAGCCAGATCCTTCACTGCTTCCGTTCAAAAGGCAGCTTCTATTTTGTTAATTTCGTCGCTTTTTCAAGACGACAGCACAATTCTGCGACGTGAGTCGTCGTTGCAGCAGGGCAATATATACGAAACACTCTATAGCTTGGTCTGACATTGTATCGCACGGAGGATCGTTGTCAACCGCATTTGAACTACGCTGTATGATACAAACTGCGGTAATTTCCATCGGCTTTGGCAGAGAGGCCTTACAGCTCCAAGAACAGGAACTATTGCTTATAGATCAGATTATCAATTCTCGCTATCCGTGTTAAAGCTTGCGTCCACTGAATAACCTGAAGTTCTGCGCACTCCACGACAATGTTGCCCATCCCTCGTAGTGGGTCTCCAGCTTGTTTGATCTGTTATATCAATACGCAAGCGACAAACACAGGCGCTACGTGATGAACGCCGGGCACATTCAGGTCAGGTTGCTGCCGTTGTAGCATGAAGCGTTCGAATCGAGTGCTGCAAGTTGGAGGACGGAACTCTTTAGCACGAACTTGAGATTGTTGCGGATATTTTCACAGAAATTCAGCATTTTTTCTTGCACACTTGAAGAAAAAAGTAGGGTGTTTACATCGCCTTTAAAAAAAGTCAGGCTAGTAAACACATTGAAGAAATGAATGAAAAAAAGAAAAGAAAGCTTTCGTCCACGACAGAACTCGAACCTGCAATCATCTGATCCGGAATTAGATGCCTTGTCCATAAGCCCACGCGGACGACATGTTGTCGATGTATTGCTTTATTAGTTTTGTGACAACTTTTCTTAGTCCTTTGTTTCTATTTTTTTATTGCATAATGTTGTGATTCATTGGCGTACTCGTAGAGGAGAGAGGGGAGAAAACACTATAGAATAAAAACTGAAGCGCGCCGGGGTAAAAACATAGAAACGCCTAAAGCATATTATGATGAGAAATTGTTTAACAGGAATTGCCGCTGGAGCTAACGTTTAGACAAGAGGACTAAGAGGACTAACGTTTCGACAAGAGGCAACAGCTAAAGACAAGCCCTATTGTCGAAACGCTGGCTAAAGCACTCTTTACTATTCAGCGATTTCTCATCACTTCAAGCCTCCATATCTCCCAGTACTTATGTCTTGTTTCAATATCAGTGTATTTACATTAAGGGCGGGCAGTGTTTCTACGGCCGTTTCACCAGCCGCCGTAGCACACTGGCATTAGCGTTCTGCTGCGAAGCACAAAGACGTGAATTCGATTTCAAGACTGGAGATCGCTTTTCATTTTGTCGAGCTGAAAACATGGTCGTGAAATAAGAGTAAATGCATGGAGCAGGTGACCCCTATTCTTCCACAATAAAGCAGCGCAGGTTTAATTGAGACTGGCATAATTTTGCTCCAGAAGAGTTCTGAATCTGCTACTATTCGGTTGAGCGAAGGAAAGCGAAGCGAGCGACATCGACGGAGAAGCGTGTCAGGCTGCCGATAAATGCAGCCGACACCGGATCCTTCAAACGTTCGTAGCGCCTCACCTCGGACTAGGACTATGTCCCATATGCTTAAAGGTGCAATAAAAGCAACTGTAGCAGATCTGTACAACCTTCTGTTAGACTTAAACCGGTAAGCAAATCTTTTTGTTATAAGGTGTTACTATAACGCTGGGCTGCTAAAGACCTCGCGCATCCATTTACAATGTTACTCATTCCTTTTCACAAAGGCTCAAAATAAATGCTGCTTTCGTACATAAGCTAGAAATCGAGGGGTGTACGGTGTTTCTAAAGACCTTTTCATGCCCGGCTCAGAAGTGGATGGCCGTCTCATTGCAGTAAAAATTGCAGACGCTTTAGGCAACGCTAAGGACAGCAAAGGCGAAAGCTCATGCTTCAACGAGACACTCATTAAATTACTTTCACATTCTCAGTCAATGGAATTGTTCCACCCCGCCGCTACCCTCCATCGCGAACCTTTGTGCACCTGATCTCTCCTGGATTGGCCCTTCGACGAAGCAACAATGTCATGTGATGACGTCAGGTGACGTAATGTGTGGTACCGTTCCTGTCGTGAACACCGGATGCCGCACCTTTGAACTCCTGAGTTAAATAAGGCTTTCGCCTTAATTACAATCTTTTGGGGCACTTGCGTCTACGACTAATTGAAAGCAATGAGCTAAACAACAGCATATTCCACTTATTGTTTCCAATTGCACATCATTAAACAGCAGAAAAATATGCACTATAAAGTGTCGAACAACAATACACGTTCAAATGAGCTCCGTAACGTTTTTCCGCGCAGCATCCAGATAAGGAAACGACAAAGTGCGTTGGTTTGTATCTAATTTTCTATTTCAACGACTCTCTTCTAAGCCTGTAATTAGGTTCTACAATTTTATTTTTTAATTATTTTTATTGCCGAGTTACATTCATTATTGAAGTTATTTTCGTCCCTTTATAAAACGTGAGCCTATGCAAAAATGAGAAAGAGTAGAAGGAAACAAAAAAAAATTACGGGTTCTCCATATCATCACCATACAAGTTGATATTGTTAGCGATTTAGCAAGAATCTTCGTTGTCTTCTTTAGTGTCAAGCATACTGTATTAGACGATGAGAAAGAATTGTAAGTCACGTGTCCTCGCGCAGTCCGTGCTCGTTCATTCAGCGCCATTTTGCTAGAACCAGCAACGCTGTAGTCGGACAAGGAGGCCGTCCTGGTTAACTAGCGTCGCACGCAGTCAACGCAAGTGGAAGTCGTCATCGGAATGTTCAGAGGATCTCCATCGCCTCACCATCGTCCGGTGGCAAGGCCTGTCGGCGTTGTCATAGCCCCTGCAGACATGCACGGGAGCCGAGGGCATTCGAAGCGTCAGTGTTACCAGCCTCGAGATTCTTCTCTGGCTCCTGTTATGCCTTCACCCGCCCAGAGTCACCGAAGACTCCTATGGACGCCACTGAAAGGACACCACTGGCTACCGTCGGGTGTCCCTGATGCATGGTCGCCGCTCGTTCACAGCGAAAGCAGCCGGATTCGAAGCACTGAGGCTGGTCAGGTGAGCAACCGCGACGCTGTTTCTAAGTTGCGCCTGTGTTCATTGTGTGCAATACGCAGGACATATCCGTGGCAGTGAGGGGCGTGGGTCCTTGTGACTGCAGGAAGTGGTCCAGCCTCCCGGTGTTGACCTCGCGGCACCTTCACAGCCTGCTGCTCCTTCATGAGGCTGGTGCGGTCGACCGGCCTCGTGATTGGGAACGTGCTGGCTGATGATCTTTGCACGCACGGCGTATATTTTCCTCGTCGCGTGGACGTAAATTTTTATAGTTTCTTTTTTTAATAGGATTATTTGATACAATAAAACAATTATGATTCGAAGCGCTGGTCTCTGGGATATATATTTCTTATGCTACACACCTGAATAGATGACGGTACGGCATTTTAACCTGTCACTGGCGTCATCGTTGTTCGCCAAACTAGGCGCTCCCTCTCGATGGCTTGCGCGCAGTGAAGAACATATTTGACTGTCTCGCGCAAAAACCAAAACAGACTTCGTGGCTGCTTTAAAGCGCTTTCTTTGCCGCTCGCATCACTTTCAGTGCATTATCGTTGGTTGTAAAAGACGCTTCTAAGTGAATTCTAGCCGCGTGAGTCAAATGTTTGCACGGTTTCCGTCAACCTGAGGACAAAATATCCACACGGACCGCAATACCAACTTAAACTACCACCTTTAAGACTCGGTCATGCAAGTGCCGTAAATGTTCTGGTAACCGGCTTCGTTTTCCACTGAACTGGGTCATGAAGTACTGCACGTAAATATGTCAGTACGCCAAGAAATATCGACCAAGGTGCATAATTTTTTCAAATGGAATCTTTTTGTATATGTATACACTCTAAGATCGTTGGCTCATACCTACATTAGTGGAGATGGCCAGGAATTGGGCAATAATGTAGATGTAGATGTAGATCCTGTACTGCTGGCTCACACCCACTCAGGGGGAGTGGCCAAGAATCGGGTCTTAGAAAAAATTATGTAAAAACTAGTAATGAGAATAATTTCCTATTTTATTTAAGAAAAATATTTTTACAGGTTAATTTTGTGAGAATAATAATTAAAAAAAAGGAAAAAGATGGAGGAAATAATTTTCATCAAATAAGAAATACATAAATATAGAAACGAATCTTGCTGTACTTTGCTTCTGGTTGACTATGGAAGTTTTGAACTGTGGTTATTGTTTAAATCGCTTTGACTGCTCTATGAAATCTTGCATGGCCTCGCATATACTTTCCCGCTGCTGTGCCCAAGGGTAAGTGCACCTAGAAAGAGTAAATTTGATGTTCTCAACTCTAATCCCATGATGCGTAACGGCGTTTCCAGAGATGTCTTTCGTAATGTAGAAAACTTCTGACATGAGATCAGAAAGTGTTCTATTGTTTCCTCTTCCCTACAATAAGAACGAAGGGGTAATGGTGCCAAACCGGCTCTACATAAATAAAAATTTAATGATGGAATTCGGCAACGCAACTTAGTAATTATAACTTCCAGATCTCTGTTATGGCATGTTCAACTTTTCCAGGGTGTCATTAGATGATTAAAGTAAGACAAAATCTACATTCCCGCTAGTTGGCGTGTCGTCGTCGTCTGTCGCTGATGAAGGCGCATTCACACTTGATCAGCGAAAAGCGAGCGTAAAGGCCAGTTCGGCCGGAAAACAGTGTTCGCGCACGTCGAAAACATTGAGATTTCTTCTGCCCCTACGGCATGCCGCCGCACGTTTCACCACTTCTTCAATACATTGCCTTTTGCCCGTTTCTTGAGCACCTAATTTCGTAGCGAATTCGAATTATGCATGAAAAACACAGCAAAGAAATGAATTTGACCTTTTGAAACCGTTCTTTCAGCAGATAGACCAGCGGAAACTGCATACGCGGACACGCCTCCATCGGCGGCGGCACGCCGACTCGCAGCTGCTGCACCTTTTGCTAATTTCAGTCTTCTCAGCAATCTTGATCCAAATCAGGCTCTCGAGGAACGCGCCCTTGTGGTGGAGGCTGTAAGTTTGTTCGGCTGTGAGTTTTTAGGTACATCTGATGCCATCGTCTCTGAGAAGCGACAGGCTGACGGTCCGCGCGCCGGTTGTTTCACTTGAAGCATGTTTGAGAGCGCTGCAGTAATGTAGCGCATGAGCGCAGTCCCGTGGTTTTAATTTAATTTATCGCGGGCTTTCTTTACAAGCCATTCGCATCTTACCAGAGGACAAGAAGTCACGCTCAGACTACTACAGACAGGGGTTTACCCCTGCCCAGCTAATGTATCTATTTATATGGATATATCTCCTGACTGCCCGGACTGTGGGTGTGTGTGTACATTTGAGCACATGATGTGGGACTGCCCCCACATGCCCAAGGAACTCAAGGCGCAAATCATCCCAAGACAAGGGTTTTATTCCGCCATCAAAAGTACGGATAGTCACCGTCAGCTTCGGGCAATCCAAGGGGCCCGCGACGCCGCGGGCAGGTACTCCCTGCCTGTTCCAACGTGCCATGGGAGCGGCCCGCAGGGGGGTAGGGGTAAAACCCGGCTCTCCTCCCTCGGTGCACAATAGTTATCTATCTATCTATCTTTACAAGCCGGAAAAATCACCACGCAGCATGTACGCCGTCACAAAAATTTGAATCGGTCGTTTTGGAATACCCCCGACGATGTCAAGCGCACATGGCCCTGAAGTGAATATGAAAGATTTTGCATAATTGACCTTAGTTAATTACCCAATAAGCGCAATATGAATATACCATAACGAGCGCCACGTGACGGTGAAAATAACATATGTCGTTAGTTTCATTGAGTAGTGGTTGACCACTCTTTTTGTTTTAATATTCGGGTCTAGTTACGTGAAACACCCTGTATGTACTTATAGTCACTGTAATTGTTTGATACAGAAACGCCTTGCTATTTTACTTAGATATATTCGTTTTCCTTGTTTGGTCACCGTGAAGTTTATTTACTGTTACAAATTACCAGATAAGCGGAGCTATAAGTGGCAATAGCGTGATCAGTAGTAGCATCACCCTGAAACGCTTTGCGTCACTATATGTTTGAGACGTTTCTGGGCGGCACAAGTGCTATTGGAGAAGAAATGTTAAAAGATTGCACGTCAGTGAATATGTTGCTAACGAATGCTTTACGCCAAGAGATAACTAGAATGTGAAAAGTCATTGCACTTTTATGTCGTCTATGTATGCATGACGCGTCACAAAATATATCGCTACCGGTGCTGCGCACCTCTCAGGTGATCCGGTATTGCGAAAACAAAGATACGTTTGCGGACATGGTAAGACTGCACAGCAGTATTTGCGCCATCATGCGAATGCTTCTCACTGACGTCCTTGTAAGTGGATGGCAACCCGCTAGCTGGTCGGCAAGTAGAGCAGCTACAGCAATCAATTACAAAACATGACAAACACTAACCAGTGACAGCACAGCGCATAAAGACCTGTCATGTTAAGCAGCCAAAGGAATCCCAATAAGTTGTTTCGGAATGGAACTAATATACTCTTAGCAACAAAGACACAACTTTAGCGATACTAACAGGTGTTTTATTAGAATTAAACAAAGTTGTTCGCAGTTAAGAAATTTTCAAGCAAGTATTTTGGTATAAAGCGTTTGCTGCTTCATTATACATATTTACGATACACATTTGCAAATGTATCGAAGTATCTTAAGAGACAATTGGGAAGTATCGCATCCGATAAATGATGCCGGTAGTATCTTGTATTGTATCGCGATACAATTTCAAAGTGCCTTTGCCCAGCCCCGATCGCAAAATACATTGGCAGACGAAATATATATATATATATATATATATATATATATATATATATATATATATATATATATATATATATGTATGTATATATAGTAAGGAAAACAGGAAGTGCGTTGTCAGAGTCACCTTATAGTCTTCTTGTTAGCAGGGCTGGGCAAAGATACTTTTAAATTGTATCACGATACGATATAAGATACTTAGGCTAGAGGTATTTGAAATACGGATACAAGGTACTACAACACTGATTGTATCCGATACGATACTTTCCAATTGTATCTTAAGATACTTCAATACATTAGCAAGTTTGTTTATATATATATATATATATATATATATATATATATATATATATATATATATATATATATATATATATAACAATAAAGTGCTAACAAAGGACCCGGAAGTAAAAGTTGAAAAAATCAAGCACGTAGGAAAAATTGTTCAGTAAAGGACTGACGTTTCGGCCGCGGGACGACGAAGGCCGGTCCTTCGACGACGAAGGCCGGTCCCGCGGCCGAAACGTCAGTCCTTTACTGAACAATTTTTCCTATTTTCAAGTGAACATTCTTGTGCATAGGTATTTAGTGCTACGATATATATATATATATATATATATATATATATATATATATATATATATATATATATATATATATATATATATATATATATATATATATATATATATATATATATATATCGTAGCACTAAATACCTATGCACAAAAATGTTCGCTTGAAAATATATTAACTGCGACCAATTTTGTTTCATTTGAATGAATGTGTGTTAGTATCTCAAAAGTTTTGTACTTCTTGCTCAAGGTATATTAGGTTCATTCCGAAACAACTTATTGTCGTTGCTTTAGCTGCTTAACATGACAACACTTTATACTCTTCGATAATAGAGGTTTTTGCTTGTCGCTCTTGTAATTGATGGGAGTCGCTGCTCTGCTTGCCGACCAGCTAGCGGGTTGCCATAAAATCATAAGAACTTCAATAAGAAACATCCACACGATGGTGCAAATGCCACTGTGGGGTTCTACCTTGCCCGTAAACGTATTACGGTTTTCGCAACAAAGGACCACCGGACAGGTGTACGTCATCTCGCTGGCGACCCAAGACGCCTTGGGGACCCACGCTAGTTTTAGATTTTTCAGTCTCGGGTCAACGCGAGCGCAAGAGCACAAGAGTGGCTTGGGTTCTGCGCATGCGACCTGGCGGCTCGCAAACTCCTTGGGTCCCCAAGCTCCTTGGGACCACAATTCTCAAACTCTCTAATAATTGTTTCGTTTGACGTCCCAAAACCAAGATATGATTATGAGAGACGCTGTAATGGAGGGTTCCTGAAATTTTGACCACCTGGGGTTCAGAAACCTAAATATAAGCACACGGGCCTTTAGCATTTTTCCTCCATCGGAATGCGGCCGCCGCGACCTTCGGGTCAATAGTCCAGCACCATAACCACTATACCACCACGGCGGGTAACCCCTGATAGCTAATTAAATTAAATGCCCATGGAAAACAGCGTAAAACGGCTCGTTCGGACGCTCATGAGAAAAACGGAGCATTTGGTATAGCAATGCTTCTCGAATTCCTTTGCTAACTTATTTAAAATGGCTCCTAATAATTTGCGTTATTATAATGGAAATTGAATTTTGCGATTTTACATAATAATGCGCAGAATTTTTGTTACTGTATACGCCAGGCGCGCCCGGAATATTATATATTTGCTCTCAACATCGCCTTTACATAGCAGTAAATTCAAGTGGACTATAAGTATGTAAACAGTAGCAGATATGACGCATACAGTTAAAAGCAAGAATAAATCAGAGAGCTTACCTTGGTAGTACGTTAAAGGCATATTGCAGTAAGCAAACTATATAAAATCATACCTAATGTATGGGATGTAAAAGAAAGGCAGCTAAGAAATAACTTTTGCTAGCAATCAAATGGACCTTTTTCAAGCTGTCCCAGAACCCCCCGCGGGCGCGCGAAGCACTATGGGAAAAGTGTGTACGGCGAGCCCGCCGACTGTTCCGTCGCTCGCTGCTCGTTGGCGCCGTGGGAGCACCAAACGAAAAAAAAAAAATACGTCGCCGCTGGTTGACTATTATTAAATCCTAAATACTACACATGACTGAATACACCTGCATGTATCCCTTCGCATGATATGCGAAAGGAATGATGAAGGCGGTGTAGGTATTACCGAGCGGATGTATACCGGATGTATCAGTTAAGCGGCATGCGAGTTATCACGTGCCGATACATGCAGTCAAAACGTGCAATCGTGAGCAATGTGAGCTGGAACACCGAATTCGCATGTTATTCAATGATTACTTGTTCACAAGCCCCTATGGCATTTATTGCCGCGTAGCGACTCGTGATCGGGTTTAACCAAACTGCAGAGAGGTATTACAGTGTTCAGCTATACAGATGATTATTTGATTTTAATTGACAAGTCACACCTTGCTCTGATAATTTGCAGTTTCTTGATACATGCTTTTAAGTTTCACTGCGGAGCATGTTTGCAGGCAGTATAGCCGGCGTTCAGCGAAATCAGTGTTTAATTTCGCGTCGGCGCATTCGAATATTGTTAAAAGAGAAATTGTCATGATTACGCACGGCACTGGAAAAAAACTTGCGCACATAAGATGAGCAGTAGTTTCCAGCTGCAAAGTGATGAAAGAGGCGGGATATCCTGCGCATCGTTGTATCGGTTTGCGAAGATCTGTTCGCATGGCAAAGAAAGATTAACACGGACGTCATCCATCCGCAAATAATGAAGAAACTAGAAATATTGCAGTTATTCCACATATGTATAAGAAGTCGCATGGCCTGAAGAACGTAGGGAAGCGATGTGGGGGGAAGGTTGCTTGCCGCCCCAAATAAGCTTAGTCGCATTAAGGTCGCAGGGGTCTGCGATGGGCAAAGAAAAATGCGGTCAGAGGCATGCCAATTGTTTTGTAAATTGTGTAGGAGTAAACCGCAAATTTCTCTTTCTTGTGTACATCGGCCAGACTGGTCGATGTATTAATACGTGCCTCAGCGAGCATCGAAATTCATTGAATGGAGCCGTCTCATCTCGCCTCGCTATGTCAGTCATGAAAATGTAATCCCACCTTCGAAAGCACAGTAATTTTGTACCATCAACCTTATCAGACAACGCCAGAAATTTCGGAGGCATATATCATGTCACAAATAACGCCACATTTTGTGTCAGTCAACCTTCTCAGTCGTTACAAGACAAGGAATTCAACTTTATTAATCGACTGTAAGCACGCGAATTGGTTGTTTGACTTTTCGTGCCTCTTTATGACACGCGCGATGCACTCCCATTTTTGTATATATGTTTTTTTCACGCGTGCAATAAACTTTCAGTTGTGTGTGAGCGCTGGCTTGTGCATTTCCTTCCTTGTACTGCTCCTTTCTTTTTTCGCTCTAAGTATTATTACAACCTGTAGTTATAGCACCAACAAAGGTTAGTAGGCACTTATCGTTCGTTATATATGTGGTGCGAGCGACACAATCAATGTATCTCATTCCCCCAAATGCCGACTACACTTTCTATATAGTGTACTCTTTAAATATCAGAACCTCACACTGTACTCGCCGACAGTGTCGATGGACGTTGATTCCAAATGCATCCGTGAATCATAGACTACTCCTGCACTTCATAGGCAACCGAGTTGCATTTGGGTTTTTTTTGTTTTTTTCATTTATGCCGTGAGGCGCACTGGCACAAAAAAATAATAATAATAAGAGGTGACGCTTCTGAGCCGCTCAACTGGTCCAACAGTGGGACAGATGGAAATCGTCGAGAGGCCGTAGCAGCTAAATACTGAAGTTCGTGATTGAATTGCGCAGTAACATATGTTGCACCTTGCCAAGTTCACTGAAGTCCTGGCACGGCGCAAGCGGAAAGCTACAGCGCGACGCGGCAGCTTCTGCGGCGTACACACATTTCCCATGAGCGCTCGCGCGCCCGTTGGTGGCACTCGTGTGCTTGAAAAAGGTCTATTATGATTTTCAAAACTCTTTGAATAAATGAAAAAGAGACGTACGCCAACACAGCGGCTGTTATATGAATGCTTGTTCTGTTAGATGCAGCATTGGTACCGGTGGTGCGATAGCTGTTGGAATATTATTTGCATATAAGTTAATCTTAGTGCATGTAAGTCAGACTTACATCCACGAGATCCTTCAAATCTCTGATATGTGAAAGCCAATAGGCGCAAAGCAATCCCCCATGCTTGCATTCTTCAGACTTCGTAACGAAGCACCACGCAAGAGAAACTTCGATAACGACACCACAGCGGCATCAGAATGTGCCCGAGAGACGCCTTGCGCACTAGAGTACGCGGCACAGGACAGTTGCGAAGTGCCAAGTGTCTCGGCACTGACACAACTAAAAAGAAAAAGCGATAAAACAAAAGGTCGGCGGGGCGTAGACGTTCGCGCGCTTGTCTGTCGAGATGACGCGAGCGCCACCACGTGACTCTGCTTCACGAGTAGGGACGTTCACGGCTCATCGCCTGTCCTCGCAGGAAAACTTTGGTGGAAAGACAAAATAATGTCACGCCCTTTAGTTTTATTCTGGTGAATTAGTGGCAGCAGTATGAGCCCGAGGAGCTGTTTAGCAATTCGTTCCTATCATCATCATAAACGGGTATGTGCCACAGAAATAGGCTAAACCCCACTACTCACTACTGGTCCACTAAAAATGAAGAAGGTAGCATTCAACCCATCAAATGGCTGCGAAGCGACGGCGGTGAGCCAAAGACCCCGAGTACGTACATACAACGAGAGAATACTAGGGAACGAGAAAGGCAACGGCAGCTGCGAGAAGACCCCGAAGCGATGGAAGGCCCACGCCAACGACGACGTGCCCATAGATCTATGAGAGGTGCGAACGCTTGGTTTCAGCGCGAGGTTCTGTCTCTGCAGTTTGGACAACCGTGTCGTGTCTGTGACTGTCTGTGGTTTAACTCGAACGTCTCTGCGCTGAGAATCAACGTAGAAACAACCTAGCGTCACCTATAGCTAAGGCCTAGCAACGACCTAGAAGCAATCTAGAAACAACCAGATCAGTCCTCAGAATCGTCGAGTTTCACTGTTTCAAGCTTGCGCGTTTTAGTGCAAGCTTTTGTTTCGCACGGTCGTGGTGCGATCGAAGTATTTTGTATCTTCAGATACACGATACCATCTTCAATGTATCGGAAATACAGATACTGGCACACGTCTTGCGAGACGTATCGCGATACAGATACAAGATACCCAAAGAGTATCTAAGATACACGTATCTTCGATAATGCCCAGCACTGTTTGTTAGTGAGACCACTTATACGTTTCTTCGTTAATTTCTATCTTTTATTGAAAACTAAAATTTTTTATTTGTCTGAAAAACATGCGAAATTCTAAAATGTCGTCAATTTAACACACTATACAAATTAATATTGTTCACGATTTAAGAAGATACTTCGTTGTCTTTACTGCTTCAGTGTCGAGCGCGCTGTATGAGGCGATGAGAAAAAATTGGCCGCGTATCTGCGTGCTTCGCTGCAAATGTCGTGTAAAGACGATAGAAGAGGTGCTGTGTGAGATATGGACGCCATCTGGCAATACGTCGGGAAACATGAGTGCTGTGTTGCGTGCTGGTAGTCCCGGCGCAGCAGCAGGCGAAGACCGGCGGTGACCAACGCGACCGGCGGGGACGCCAGCCAGCCCGAAAACGCGGTTTGGCGCGAAGCGCTGAAGCAGAGAAACGTCCGCACTGAACGAGTACTCTCCACACACTCTTTTATTTACACGTCGCCTGGGTAAAACAGGAACGCCAGAGCGGCGCCCACAACCGGCAGCCTGAAGGCCGCCCACAACGCTGCTTTTTCATTTTTTAAATATTTTTTTTCACCTTCTTGGCCTTCTCAAAACTAAAGTTTTTCAAAACCAACCCATGGCATTCGTACAGTGCAATACAGAACCGAAACCGAAACACAACCATGAGCTCGTGCGAAGGGCACGGAGGAAGGCAAATTTCAGCGCAGTCGCATTTTCAGCTTTGTTGAAACAGCGCTCACTAGACGACGACGAAGTAAAAGAAGGCACAGGACAGGCAGCGCCTGTCTTGTGCCTTCTTTTACTTCGTCGTCGTCTAGTGAGCGCTGTTTCAATAAAGATGAACGCATACCAACTCGCCCAAGCTTCCATTCTTATGCATTTTCAGCGCAGCTTAAGAAACTAGGGTCCTTAAAATTACCTATGTATGCATTTTCTATTAAAGGAACACGCCACCTAATACTTACCTAGTGATGTTGCACCTCAGATATGCATGATATTTACTTTTTGATCGACAACGTTCACAAGTATGAACAGCCGTACCAGTTCAAGACGGCTGGCCCTTGGGCAAGTGGTTCAACTTTGGCCGAGTGGCTGAATCGAGGGACGTGCCGACAAACAGAAAGACAGAAAGACAGACCAAAATTTCTGCGTTTGTGTTCCCCCAAGAAAGACTATCGTCTTTAATAATTGTAGGCCACGTGTCCTCGCGCAGTTCGTGCTCGTTCATTCAGTCGCCACTTTGGTTGAAGCTGCAACCGTTGCAGTTCGATAACAACACCATTTCGACTTACTCGCGTCGGACGCAGTCACTAAGAGCGGGAATAGACATCCGAATGTCCAGAGAATCTGCATCTTCTCACCGTCGCCCGGTGGCTAGGCGTGTCGGCGTCGTCAGAGCTCCTGCAATGAGGCACGTGAGACCTGAACTTTCGAATAAGTGTGACCAGGCTCCAGCGTCTGCGCTGGCTCCTGTTATGCATTCACCCGTCCTGAGTCACCGAAGACTGCTCTGGACGTCACTGAAAGCACGCCGCTATATCTGTCGTCCGCTGTCCCCGATGCATATCCGCAGTTCCTTACAGGCGAAAGGGCCAGGATTCACAGCATATAGGCTGGGCAGGTGAGCGACCAGTACACTGTTAGTAAATTGCACCGGTCCTCATCGTGTGCAATACGCAGGACATTTCCGTGGCAGTGAAAGGCATGGATGCTTGTGACAGCAGGAAGTGGTCCAGCTTCTCGGTTTGGACCTCGCGGCATCTTCGCGGCCTGCAACTCCTGCCGCTGCTCCTAAATTAAAAAAATAGGAAGAAACACCGAGAAAAAGAGGAAGAACGAATAGAAAAATAAAGAGAAAGATTGAAAACCGCCCAGCTCCGTGCTTCCTTGAGGCTGGGCCCCACTAGTGCAAGCTGCATAATTTTTTTTTGTTGACGTAGACCCTCAAATCGTTGCTCACACCCACCTTGGGGCATTCGCCAAGAATAGGGTAACAACGAAAAAATCTACTTCCCCGCGAGTTGGAGCGCCGTTGTTGTCTGTCACTGATGAAGGCGCATTCACACTTAAGCGAAAAGCGAGCGAAAATGTCAAAGCGGCCGGACAACTGTCCACGCCCGTCGAAAACGTTCACATTTGCATGCGAGGCATGCCGCTGCCGCCTCCGCCACTTCTAGAGTACATTCCATTTTGCCCGTTTCCTGAGCATTTATTTTGCACTGAATTCAAGTTACACATGCAAAACAGGGGAAAGAAGTAATTTTTACATTTTCAAACTATTGTTTCATCAGATACGCGAGCAGAAACTACATCAGCGGACATACCGCCAGCGGCCGCGGCCCACCCACTCGCAGCTGCTACACCTTCGGCTAATTGTAGTCTTGTCAGAAATCTTACACCCTTGTTACACGGCACTTTTCATCGCCATCGGGGCCGATCTGGATATGGTCGATCCGGGCCAGGTCGTCCTACACCGTCATATTTAATCGCGATCAAGCCCGATCGGGAACAAGACGGCTGCGATCTGCGCATCGCGATCTGGCTCCGTCATCGGGACTTGGCTGACGTCTTCGCAAAGCTCGTTCCAGATTCGGCTGCCCCTTTTAGCTGCGGTCACCTTGTTATCACGATAAGGAAGTACGATGCGCATTGGGCCTGATCGTGATCAAACGTGCCCTTGTGACACCGGAATTCATCCAAACCAGGCTCTCGAGGAACGCGTCCTTGTGGAGGCTGTGAGTTTTGTCGTGCAGCACGGCTCTTCAGCTTGCGATTGCGGTGATGACCACCGCAGACTCTTAAGCCGCCATTTTCCATTTGCGGCCGCATGTCTGCATCACGTGGTTTACAAGGTCGTGCAGCCAAAGAACGGCTTGCCATGAAGTAATAACTTCAGTACCTTTGCGAAGAATTAAGAGATGGCGCAACACAAATAAATCTTTATTCTGTCGTGCAATTATTTAAATACTAGCATCAGCCCTTACTTTTTCAATAAACCTCGTATATCGCGCCGAAGCCTGCAGACACTTCACCTTTAATTCATGGGCGTCTGCATGAAGCGCCTTAGTGGCCACATTCTCCAAATTATGTCGAAGATGTGGCAGCCACGCCGTAGTGGACGAATCCGCATGCCTTTTGACCACACCATGCACAAGGTGCACCTAACTGCAAAGACACGAGCGTGCTTGCATTTCCTCCCCATAGAAACGTGACCACCACAGTAGGGAATCGAACCCGCAGCCTCGTGCTTCACCGCAGAAACTACTATCGATACAGGTGTTTCGACGGACTTCATACCATCGCACTTATCTATTGCTTGTATAGTGTTACGTGTCGCCGAATGCATACGTGCGAATTATCCAATGACTCATAAGATCACGCGACGAAAGAAGGGAAGATAAGGACGAAGAAACGTACCATACAGCAATTACATCAGAACGACACGTGCAACTCGTCCGCGTGGCCTAATGGACAAGGCATCTGATTCCGGATCAGAAGATTGCAGGTTCGAGTCCTGTCGCGGACGAATTTCCTTTTGCTCCATTATATCGTTTTTTTTTTCGTTTTTTTACTGCTTACTAGCCTGTTACTTTCGGAAAACAAAGTTAACAGAATGGTCCTTTTTATCGAGACGTGCAGGATGAAAACCATTATTTCTATCAAAAGTCGACAGTCTCAACCTGCGCTACTATTCCATCTTATCAAAACGAGCACTCCCTCACAACGTTCCAAGTTTCGAGGGCTCGACCCATCAGCTGCAGCAACCTGGTAGCAATGTACGCGAAATTCGATACGTGTGCTTATCCCTCGCCTTCAGTCTGAAAGAACCACGCCTTTTGATGTGATGTTCTGAAAAAGAAAAAAAAAACAGAATGTAAGAGGACAGGACGAGGAAAAAGTGATGGAGGTGGTTAAATTTATCTTTAATTTGCAATTTCTAATTCCTAAATAACGCAACGAATAACGTCTAACACATTTGATAATCACAATTTTAATACATAATCTCTCACAACGTATGCAATCATCGGCGTACATGGTGAACAACAACAACAAGGTGGACGCTTGTTACTAAAAGATTGCATTTTAATTCGCATTTTATGTTTGGAACTGCTGGCCATCCAGCTCGACATAAAGTTATAAAGAGCGGATAGGGAGATGACCGCGAAGTCCTAACACTTTGATGCAGAAGACGCAGTTGCTTCTTCCAGAATCAACGAATTCGTCAGACCTATTTCGGTTCGTTACAGAGAAGAGGCCTTCGACGGGAAAGGTGTAGTACGTATCGATACATCTGTACGACATTTCCATAAGAGAAATCACTCATCTGTTGACACATCCTAAAGAAGAGACTTAGTACATGAATAACACTTCACAGCAAACAGTGTCACAGCAGCAGGCAGTACAATATGGACACCAACGACGGGTTTTTCAAGCTACTTGCGGCTGTCTAAAAGATCAGAAACTTTTTATCGAAGAGGCGAAGCCTGGCTTTTTCGCTGGAGTGTACACTGCAGCTTACTTGTGTCACATATTTTAGGGAAACGCACGTGTGGAAAATCAGTCGACGATTTTGGATGACAAGGTGTGTAACAAGCGCCGTGTTTTTCTTTGGCAATGGCAGAAAATGATACGACATATATGAATCAGCAGCCGATGAAGTGATCCAATGTATAAATGAAGAGATAGATAGCTCTTCGCTTTTAAGCGGAATCCAATTGACCACAGGGACGACGCAGTAGCTTTCAAGCACAAATAATTAAGCGGCGCCCTTCGATGGGGATTATTTTTTTTACGAGAAGATTACTCTATGTTGCTGACCCGAGCCGGCCGGACTCCGCCGTCCTACCATTGCTAATTCAAGGCAAAACTAAAGAATGAAAATTACATGTGCCTCCACAGATCACTTCCTGGACGGCACCTTCCTAGCCTTCATAGACGACTACGCAGTATGGGGAGGATGCCTCGATAAACGAACACAAAATGTTGTGCCATTCGTGTGTAGAGTGCGGGGAAGCCTTCCAGTACACCGCATCCCATGTTGGTGTTTCCTAACTTAAACAAGCCTTTCGAGCTATGCACAAGTGCTTCAGAGCTTGGGGCGGGGTCCGTTTAATACCAACGACACACGAAGGAGTGCTAGTACGGCAACTCAAATGTAATTGGATAATAAGGCGAGACGTAGGTGCTCATGTTGCAGGTCCTTCCGGAGAGACGATGATCTGGAAGCGAAATGCACCATGACGAAAAAACCCCTCCGCGCATTCCCGAGATTTGGGGACATTTCTACGTGGCGCCATCTCGATCGGCGGCGGCAATGGAGTCCTGCCGGAATTGAATGGGAAATAGGCGAAAGAAATCATAGCTGACGAAAGAAGCTAGTTATCAAAATAGAGTCCCGGTTCTATACAGAACAGACCCACTGCAACATTCTTATAAAATAGCAGAACCACACTAAAAAGCACGTGCTTTCCCAGGACATTTCAACACCGCCTATTAGAAACACATGGGGCTCCATTGACACAAATAACTAACAAAATCTTACTTGATCTGTGTGTGTAATCGTGATGGAAACTCTGACGTGTGTTTAAATAAATATACTGCAGTATGATTTTTGTGAAAAGTCATATGTAATGGTATTATGAATTATTTGTATATGTATTTGCTAAAATGTGTGAACTTAAGAACCATCTACTACGTCTGTATATAAAGTGATACGTAACAAATCATTCTGTCACTGCTGCTGAACGGGAGGCTTGGAGCTTAGTCAAGCTGCGTGAATGCAGGTTTAGATGCGAAGCACCTTATGGCGAAATTCAAACCGGTGGTGGTGTGCGGCGTGCCCACCCTTACTGCGCATGCGCAAGCCCTCTGCACACACCTCCTCTCTCCACACCGCTTCTCCACCCTCCTCTCTCCCGTGCCCCCTCTCCACATACCCTCTCCCCGTCCCCTTTCTCTCTCCCCTTCCCATTTCCATCTCCCCTTTCCCCTCTCCACTTCATGTTACTCTTTTCCCCTCCCACTCTCCACTCCCCCTCTGAAACGCGGGCTCGATATGCCGAAACGCTGCTTCGTATCGCCTCATGACCCCGTTTAGCGGGAGATGGTGTGATTTTTTTTCTCTGGCTCCCTGCTTTTCGCTTTAACATATCTATTTATTTATTTATTTATTGATACCTCAAGGGTCCTGGGGACATTACATGAGGGGTGGGCATCAAAAGTAAGAACAAAAGATAGAAAAAAAGGGAAAAAATACAATAATTAACAAAAAACAACAATCGGAAAATGCAACATACAAAAGACGGCAATGATGACAATTTGAAAGGAAGGAGAAAAAAAAATCTATTTACAAAGGTAAGTCCAAAAACAGCAGTTCCATATGTTAGACTAAGAGTTCGGTAGCAGATCGGAAGCACGCTGCGTCACGGACGAGTGCGACATCTCCCGGAAGGCCATTCCAGTCTCGGGCAGTTCGGACGAAGAATGACTGATGGAACGTAGTGGTGCGGGTTCGGGGTGGAATTACTGCGTTCATGTGGCCTGTTCGAGATGTACGATGAGTCTGTTGAATCAACTGGCTGTCACGAGGTATGGTATGAAAGAATCTGTGATAGAGGCATAGGCGTGAGATGCGACGTCGAGAGGCAAGAGGTACTAGCTCCAGTTTAGACATTAGAGACGAAACGCTTGTGTGATAGGAGTACTCAGAAAGAATAAATCTAGCAGAACGGTTTTGAACAGATTCGAGAGCTTTAGTGAGGTTAGATTGATGGAGGTCAAAGATAGCACAGGCATATTCAAGTTTCGGTCGCACGAGAGTTTTGTAGGCAAGTAATCTTACGTGTGACTGTGCCATGAAAAGATTACGGCGAAAATAACCATATCGTATTGATTATGGCGAAAATAAAAGTTGATTGATTGATTGATTGATTGATTGATTGATTGATTGATTGATTGATTGCAAATTTTAAATGTCCTGGGAAACCACGCGCTTTGTAGTGCGATGTTGCAATTTTTCTGCTAAAATCGCTGTACAATTCTCGTCCCGTTGGAAAAGCGAATAAGGAACGCTCAAAAACACCGTGCTCTATCATCCCAGGAGGAATAAAAACAGAAGCCCAGGATGATGTGATGTTCAGAAAAAGAAGGAGAAGCAAACGTCGTGAGAGAATTTCTGAAGGAAGAAGGGAAGAAGCCAGTCAAGGCTTACGCTTAATAATGAACGGGTGCATTTTAACTGGTATTTTACACGGACCAAGAATTCTTGAGGGGGCGAAACTGCGCGCGCTCGGGCGTCCTAATGAAGTCACGAAATCGAACACAGCCCTGACGCGCCCTCTGTCGTGGTGAGAGGCCGCTAGCGGAGAGGGAGAAACGCCCGCTTCGCGTTCTCCGACGAAGCTCGCCGGTTCAAGGCCATTCGGCGCCGATTCGCCGTTCGTGCTTTACGCCGAAGTGGTGTTTCTTATGCGTTCTCGTCGGCTTCATACGATTCAATAAATTGACGGAATAAATGGCGTCACATTTAGAAAAATTACCCGAGTGAGATATCTTGCAGAACGCGAAATCTATAATTTTTGGTAACATGAACTCGATAAGTTAGGTATAATGTTTAAGGCGAAAGCCTTAGATGTCGCATCAAACGCAAAAAGGAGGGCACTAGCCCCCTCCCCCCCCCCTACCGAGAAAAGTTAGGGGGATGAGCCCCCCCCCCCCCCCTTTTGACAGTGGTCATTGTTGGCTGCCCACTGGGAAACGAACCACTTTGGCGAAGTTTTGCTTCAAGACAGCAATCATGTCACTATATAACAAAATTTATCCGACGCTTCTGCTGTGAAAGTTGTCTTCCGCGTCTAACGACCACGCACTGTAGGCTCTCTGCGGTGCAAGCCACCTATGCGACGCTTTCGCGCCTTGCGCTCCAGTATTCCAAAGAAGGCTACCGCCGAGCAGAGGCTCTATAACGTTAGAACACTCTGTCACGATTTTATTCTGCTTTATCTGGCCTTAAATTTACATCATCGACGACACAAACACGGGCGGGGACCAGTAAACGCTTTATGGACCGATGAAACGCTCTTCCTGTTTCAGGATATTCATTTTCTTTCATCGAAAAGGAATACCATCACCGCTACTCTATATGCAAGCTGATGTGGGTCGATGAGAGTGCAGAAGTGTTAAGTGTTGATTAAGTTGGGTCGAAGTGGGAGAGCTAAAAAAATGTCGAAGCTTGCATTAAGCCGCGCAAGGCTTGAAACAGCGAAACTGGACGATTCGGAAGACTAACCTGGTTGCTTCTATGTTGTTTATAAGCATTTGCTAGATGAATATTGTTTCTAGGTTGCTTTTAGGTCGTTGCTAGGCTTTAGTTAGGTGATGCTAAGTTGTTTCTGCGTTGATTCTCAGCGCAGAGAGGTTCGAGTTAAACCACAGACAGTCACAGACACGACACGGATGTCCGAATTTTCAGTACCCCACTTGCACGCACAATGTGATATCCGATTTTCTCAGTTGCAATCGTGCAAATTGTAGTGCGGCTGACAAGAGGAAATTCATCCGGCAGACCACTAACACTCAGTCATCGACCTAATCGCAATTCCCGGTCCACTTGCGGAACAGCTTCAGTGGTCTGAATTCTGGCCCTTCCACTCCGTTCTTCGTCGTGGAGATTTGTGCGGCCATTTGTGAAGCCTCGACACTATTTCTTGACCTTTCCTTCACTCATCACCTCAGGTCCATAAGGCACAACTCAGCATAAATTTTAGAAGCTGATAATCCTTTTGCAATCAAAAATCGAATTACAGCTCGCACTTTACAACAGGCGGGGGCAACGATTTTCGCAGACATTGTCGTTAACATTCCCCGACAAACAGGCGACTACTTAATCAGAACAACTTCAGTACTTTCGCGAATAATTAACAGATGGCGCTGCACAAATAAATCTTTATTGTGACGCGTAAATATTTAAATATTAGCAAACGGCCCTTACGTTTTGAATGGCCCTCATATACGGCCGATGCAGTGCGGGATGCTAGCCCCCCCCACTCGCGAACAAGTTGGTACGGCACTGACTTCAAGCCTCCATATCTCCCAGTAGTTGTGTCTTGTCTCAATATCAGTGTATTTACATAAAGGGTGGGCAGTGTTTCTACGGCGTTTCACCAGCCGCCGTAGCACACTGGCATTAGCGTTTTGTTGCGAAGCCAAACGATGTGAATTCGATTTCATGCATGGTGATCGCTTTTCACTTTGTCGAGCTAAAAACATGCTCCTCCAGTAAGAGTAAATGGTTGAAGCAGGTAATCCCTAATCTTCCACAATAAATCAGCGGAAATTTAATTGAGTATGGCATAATCTTGCTCCGGCAGAGATCTGAATCTGCTATTCGGTTCAGCGAAGGAAAGCGAAGCGAGAGACATCGACGGAGAAGCGTTTCAGGCTGCCGATAAATGAATCCGACACCGTGTTTCCGGTATTATGGCCTCTACAGGTCGCCGAATATTACGTATCGCGGCGCGATGATGGTGCGGATTTAGTTTTATGAAAATCGTTAAGAAGAATTTCGTGGCTATACTGGTGTGTATGTATAATGGATCCTTCAAATGTTCGTAGCGCCTGACCTCTGACTAGGACTATGTACCATATGCTTAAAGGCGCAATAAAATCAACTATAGCAGATCTGCACAACCTTCTGTTATAGAAACGAGAATTAAGACGGTATGCAAATTTTTGTTATCACGTGTTACTTATAACACTGGGCTGCTAAAGACATCACGCATCCGTTTACAGTGTTACTCATTCCTTCTCACGAAGGCTCAAAATAAATGCTGCTCTCGTACATAAGCTAGAATGCGAGGGAAGTACAGTGTCTCTAAAGACCTTTTCAATCCCGGCTCAGAAGGGGGTGGCCATCTCATTGCAATAAAAATCGCAGTCGCTTTAGGCAACGCTAAGGAAAGCAAAGGCGAACGCTTATGCTTCAGAGAGACACTCATTAAATTACTTTCACATTCTCAGTCAATGGAATTGTTCCACCGCGCCGCTCCCCTCCATCGCGAACCTTTCTGCGCCTAATATCTCCGGAAATGGCCCTTCGACGAAGCAACAATGTCATGTGATGACGTCAGGTGACGTAGTGTATGGTACCGTTCCTGTCGACAACGCCGGATGCAGGATTTTCGGACTAATGAGGTAAATAAGGCTTTCGCCTTAATTACACTCTTCTGGGGTACTTGCGCCCACGACTGACTGGAAGCAATGAGCTAAACAACAGCATAGTCCACTTATTGTTTTCCGATTGCGCATCATTAAACAGCAGCACAATATGCCCTATAAAGTGTCGAACAACGATACACATCCACTTGAGCTCCGTAACGTCTTCCGCGCAGCATCCAGATAAGGAAACTAGAAACTGCATAGGTTTGTATCTTGTTTTCTATTTCAACGACTCTTTTTTAAGCCTGTAACTAGGCAGCGCACTTTTGTTTTTTTTAATTATTTTTATTGACGAGGTGACATCCGTTATTCAAGTTATTTTCGTCCCTTTATAAAACGTGAGCCTATGCAAAAGTTCAAAAGAGTAGAAGGAAAATAAAAAAAAAAACTTACGGGTCCTCCATACCATCACCATACAAATTGATATTGTTAGCGATTTAGCAAGAATCTTCCTTGTCTTTATCAATGTCAAGCACACTGTATTAGACGATGAGAAAGAATTGTAAGTCTCGTGTCCTCGCGCAGTTCGTGCTCGTTCATTCAGTCGCCATTTTGCTAGAACCAGCAACCGTTGCAGTCGGACAAGGAGGCCGCCCTGGTTAACTAGCGTCGGGCGCAGTGAACACAAGTTGGCGTCATCATCGGAATGCCCAGAGGATCTCCATCGCCTGACCATCGTCCGGTGTCAAGGCGTGTCGGCGTTGTCGTAGCTCCTGCAGACATGTACGGGAGCCGAGAGCGTTCAAAGCGTCACTGTGACCAACCTCGAGAGTCTGCTCTGGCTCCTGTTATGCCTTCACACGTCCAGAGCCACCGAAGACTCCGCTGGACGCCACTGAAAGGATGCCACTGGCTACCGTCGGGTGTCTCCTATGCATGGCAACCATTCGTTCACAGCGAAAGCAGCCGGATTCGAAGCATCGAGGCTGGCCAGGTGAGCAACCCCGACGCTGTTTCTAAGTTGCGCCTTTGTTCATCGTGTGCAATTGGCAGGACATATCCGTGGCAGTGAGGGCCGTGGGTGCCTGTGGACTGCAGGAAGTGGTCCAGCCTCCCGGTGTTGACCTCGCGGCCCCTTCACTGCCTGCTGCTCCTTCATCAGGCTGGTGCGGTCGACTGGGCTCCTGATTTGGAACGCGCTGGCTGATGATCTTTGCACGCACGGCGTATATTTTCCTCGTCGCGTGGATGTAAATTTTTATAGTTTCTTTTTTTAATAGGATTATTTGATACAATAAAACAATTATGATTCGAAGCGCTGGTCTCTGGGATATATTTGTTATGCTATACACCTGAATATACGACGGCACGACATTTTAACCTGCCACTGACGTCATCGCTGTGCGCAAAACCAGACGCTCCCTCTCGATGGCTTGCGCGCACTGACGAGCATATTTGTCTTGCATAAAACCCGAAACAGACTTCGTGGCTGCTTTAAAACACTATCTTTGCCGCTGCAACCACTGCATAATAGTTGGTTGTAAAAGACGCTTCTATGAGGCACGTGTTTGTGTGGTTTCCGTGAACCTGAGGGCAAAATATCCCCTCGGACCACAATACCAATTTAAACTACCACTTTCACCACTCGGTCATGCCAGCGCTCTAAATGTTCTGGTAACCGGCTTCGTTCGCCACTGAACAGGGTCATGAAATACTGCACGTAAATATCAATCAGTACGCCAAGAAATATCCTCCAAGGTGCATAATTATTTCAAATAGCAGATTTTTGCGGATGTTTACGCTCTAAAATTATTGGCTCACACCTGCATTGGTAGAAATGGCCGAGAATCGGGTAATAAAGATAAAATCCACACCCCCACAAGTTGGCACGTCGTCGTCGTCTGTAACTGATGACGGCTCACTCACGCATGAGAAGCGAAAAGCGAGCGAAAACTCCAGATTGGCCGGAAAACAGTGTTCGCGCGCGTCGAAGACATTCACATTTCTTCTGCTCTTCCGGCATGCTGCCGCCCGTTTCGCCACTTCTACAATACGTTGCATTTTGCCCGCTTCTTGAGCATCTAATTTCGTAGCGAACTCGAATCATCCATGCAAAACGCAGAAAAGAAACCGTCTTCACCTTTTGAGACCATTGTTTCAGCAAATACACCAGCGGAAACTACATAAGCGGACACGCCGCCAGCGGCGGCGCCGCGCAAACTCGCAGCTGCTGCACCTTCTGCTAGGTATACAGCCTTCTCAGAAATCTTGATCCAAATCAGGCTCTCGAGGAACGCGCCCTTGTGGTGGAGGCTGTGAGTTTGTTCGGCTGTGAGTTTTTAGGTACACGTACCACATGCTGTACCTAAGTGAAAGTGCACGAACGCACTCGCATTTCGTCCCCATCGAAACGTGACCACCACAATAGGGAATGGAACCTGCAGCCTCATCCTTCGCGGCAGAACAACATTATCGATACAGATGTTAAGTCGGACTTTATACCATTGTACTTATCTATTGCATGTGTAGGGCTATGTGTTGCTGAATGTATACGCACCAGTTCTCCAATGACTCATAAAATCATGCTAAAAAACAAGGGTAGAAAAGGACGAAGAAACATACCATAAAGCAATTGCATCAGAGCGGCATTGGCATGTCGTCCGCGTGGCCTAATGGACAAGGCGTCTGATTCCGGATCAGAAGATTGCAGGTTCGAGTCCTGTCGCGGACGAGCGTCTTTTCTTTTTCTTCTAATTTAAGGAAATATTTTAATGCTTACTAGCTTGTTACTATTGAAAACGCGATTAACTTTTATTCCCATGTACAAGAACGAATGCCGAATTTCAATTAAATGACGGCATTGGGTCGAATGAAGTTTCGCGTCCATCCACCTATCGGGTCGAAATCTCTGCTACAACATTCTGTCCTCCCAAAATGCGCCCTCGCTTCGGGTCTTGTGACTTTTGGAACACTCGGGTTTCAGCTTCAGCAACCTGATGTAAATGTAACTGGCATTCAGAATGTCGGAACTATGCTTGCCACTTCCTTCTTGAAAAACAACACTCTCGGAAATGCCTCAGAACATTCGACTACATGGTGCCCCACTACTGCAGCATACAAGTTGCATTGCCGAGCTATGCGTGGCACTTCAGTGACCTTATTGAATAAAAACTGAAATGTGAACATTGAGAATCGATTACCCGATCGAAAACTTCACCGATGAATATGATACTCCGTATAGTGCGGAATTCGAGCGCACCTCTATAGGGGCTTGTATTTTCGTGATATATTCGTTGGCGCGGGCAATCTGTCTCGTGCGGCACGTTGCAAGTGGAGCGAACTGCGGCGCCACAGCCTCGCGAATCTGGAGATGCGAAATCCAGCGCGTTGGAGCGAGTCACAGCCGCCGCCGCAGCCACCGCGCGTTTCCATATACCACAAAAAAAAGCGCAGCAGCGGAAATTTCGGTTGCTGTCACAAACGGGAGAGTCACGTGACCAGAACAGAAACGTCACACAAGACGGCACTTGTTAGAGCGTCACGTCGGTGTAAGCTCTGTTCTGGAAGTGAAGTGATGATGGTAAAATAACAAGATCCGCGAAGCGGCACGCCGCAGGTCACTGGCCCCGCCAGTGACACTGGCAAACCACTGAGAACGCCAAAATAGCGATACCTATTTTGACGGAGGTATGAATTCATACCTGATGCTTCTGCTCAGGTCTTGTGACTTTCCGGCTTGGGACGCCGACCCTAATTTAGGCTACTGCTCTTTTTAGGTTAAGGACATGCGCCCGACGGGCACAGACCTCCCAGACTCCCAGACGACGCGCTGTACTCTGTCGCCATTTCGTAGTCTCGATCGTGCAGCCTTCTGCTGTCTCCCGAACCTTTCGTAAAAATTTCGTCTGTTGTAACTATTCTCACAGCGATTAGCGATACACTCTCGGAAAAGAAAGTTAGGAAAAAGTTAGTAAATGCACGTATTTACTGGTTTCGAGAGTATTTTCTACTTTCGCGGAATCTACTAGCCAGCCGCTAGTAAAGTCGTTGCTAATCAGGGAGCCCTTCTTATATAGTGTTTTTCAGTAGGTAACCACTAAGCCACATACGTGGTCAGACGCTCTTTAGGCGCCGTATTATATTCCTAAATTGTGACAGTCTTATGCAAAATTTAGGCAAACTTTAATTTTCTTGTTTATGTTGGAATAACAACTTCGAGCCACGCAATGGCACACATATATCCAAACTGCACTGTGCAAGAAGCTGGGTCGATACATCCATTATTCATCAATATTCTATGGCTGCCAATTACTATGGAACCCGATGGAAGCACCCGTGAAGGTATTCCTCTAAATTATAAGAAATACAATATTAGAGACAGGCGAGTGAAATCCGTTGAAAATTGCTGACAGTCACCTTGCACACTATTGATAATTGTTTGTGTTGTAATTAATGAATTTGTTAATTAGAATTATTAAACGAACTTAATAAATATTGATTTTAGGCAAGAAATGCGACTTGCAAAGTTCGAGAGCGTCTTCAGGAACCCCCATTGCATTATTCGCGATAAAGAAAGTCTCACGTATACCATGTTTTTCGAAGCTGCAAAGAAAGCACGCGAAATACAGAAAGAACCATGTGACTAGTGCATTCGCACGGTAGCGAACGTGCCGCTCTCAGCCGTGGTTTGAGTGAACGAAATCAGCTGCGGCCGCGACTCGCCGGCTCCGTTGCAGCGGTAGGCCGATAAGTTGGTGGTCGTTGCCCGGCCCGCGTGACGGAGCAAGTTGTAGCGAGCGCGAGCCAAGAAACCACAGTTACCATATATATATATATATATATATATATATATATATATATATATATATATATATATATACACACACACACACACACACACACGCGCGCGCGCGCGCGCAGACACACACCTTTCCCCTTGGTATAGCAAGGTGAGAGTATACAACAACTCTGGTGCGAGGACCACTTTAGCTCGACAGCAAACAAGACAGCTAGTGCGTAATGGTTGGTTGGTTGTTCCTTGGTAACCTGGCGCAACCCACAGCGGGGGATCTGCCAGAGTCACTTTATGGTCTTCTTCTTAGGGAGACCACTTGTGCGCTTCTTTGTTAATTTTTATGTTTTGATGAAAACTGAAAAAAATTTTGTTTGTCTCAAGAACTTGCCAAATTTTAAAATAATATGAGTTTAACACACTCTACAAATTAATATTGTACATGATTTAAGAAGATACTTCGTTGTATTTACTGCTTCAGTGTCAAACGCGCTGTATTAGGCGATGAGAAATAATTGTAGGCCACGTGTCCCCACGCAGTTCGTGTTCGTTCATTCATTCGCGATTTTGGTAAAAGCTCGAACTTTTGCAGTTCGACAAACACGCTGTTTTGGTTAACTCGCGTCGGACGCCGTCAATACAAGCAAGAAGAGACATGCGAATGTCCAGAGCAACTGCATCTTCTCACCATCGTCCGGCCAGGGCCGTAGCCGAGGGGGGGGGGGGGGTTCAACCCCCCCCCCCCGAAGTTTTTCAATTTTGCTTTCATATATATACATGCACACATACAAACGCACGCACGAACATACATAATGTATGGTTGAACCCCCCCCCCCGAAAAAAATTTTTTGGCTACGCCCCTGGTCCGGTGGCAAGGCGTGTCGGCGTCGATAGAGCCGCTGCAATGAGGTACGTGAGACCTGAACTTTCGAATAAGTGTGAGCTTCCTTGAGCGTGTGCGCTGGCTCCTGTTATGCATTCAACCGTCCAGAGTCACCGAAGACTGCTATGGACGTCACTGAAAGGACGCCACTGGCAGCCGTCCGCTGTCCCCGATGCATGGCCGCCGTTCGTTAAAGGCGAAAAGGGCCAGGATTCGCAGCATTGAGGCTGGGCAGGTGAGCCACCAGTACACTGTTACTAAATTGCGCCGGACTTCATCGTGTGCAATACGCAGGATATTTCCGTGGCAGAGAAATGCATGGATGCTTGTGACTGCAGGAAGCCGTCCAGCTTCTGCCGCAGCTCCTGCCGCTGCTCCTACATGACGCAGGTTCGGTCAACCGGCCTCGTGGTTCCGAACTTGTTGGTTGATGATCTTTGCTCGCACTCCGATATCTTCCTCGCTGCGTCGACGAAAACTTCGACATGTTTCTTGTGTTCAATAAGCTTAATTTATGCAATAAAATAATTACGATTCGACACGCTGGTCTCAGGGATATGTTTTTTACACTATACGCCTAACTCGCCGACAGCACATCTTAACCTGTCACTGACATCATGGTCGTGCCTTAAAACAGACACTGCCTCTCGATGAGTGTCGCGCACTGAATGGTATATTTGATTACCTTGTACCAACGCCTCCTCTAGAAAGATGCCTGCCGCGTGAGCCAAAAACCTCCTGCCCTACCCTTTCCCTCCTTCACCATTTCTAGTGAGGGCAGTAGCTGGCGATCCTTGCGGTGGCCGCTTGCAACACACATTTGCGCATGCGCACATTAACCCTTTCGACGTCACACCACGCCAGCCCTAAAGCCCCTCCATCGCGTCTACTGCCGCTTTTTTAAGTACCGCGATCTATTGTTCGACGACGACGCCCACTTCCGGTTCCGGAGCTTCCAGAAGGAAGTTCTTGAGCCACTTCCTTCCGCTTTTTCCTTCCATCTTGTTTCTGCGCACGCATGTGCGCACGCGAGAAAGCTCATATTTGCTTCCCCGTTTCGCAAGTGTTGTTGTTTTGAGGTTCGTCGTAAACTGCCTGCCGCCGAGCGAGTTTTCGCTCGGTGTTTCTGCGTCGCGAGAGCATGGGCGGGCATGGGGCAGGTGCATCAACCGGAAAAGCAGCAGAAACATCATGGCGGCACTTCGGCTTCCGCTAGGCGGGGAACCGGTGTAAAGGGAGAGGGGGCGGACGTGTTGGCGCTACTTAACCTAGCCGGCGGAAAACGCATGGAGGGGCTTTAGCCAGCCCCATTGAAAACAACAGGGGAGAACGTGGCGCCATCTCTCGACAAGCGACCATAACTCAAGGCAGGACGGCTACAATGGGATAGCCAGCGACGCCGCAGGCATGTTTCTAGAGGAGGCGTTGCTTGTACACAACCTAAAACAGACGTCGCGGCAGCTCTAAGACGTAGTTTCATTGCCGCTTCAATTACTTTCCGGGTATAATCGTGGCTTGGACGAGACGCTTCTAAGTGAACTCTAGCTGAGTGTGGCGCGTGTTTGTCTGGTTTCCATCAAATTATGGGCAAACAATCCAGAAGGGCCACGAAACGAATTTAAACAACCCCTTTTACAACTTGTTCATACAAGCGCTGTAAACGTGCTGGTAACTGGTTTGGTAATCCACGGAAGCTTAATATGAAGTACTGCAGGTAAACATAGGTCAGTGCTCCAAGAAATATCCTCCAAGCTGCACAATTCTTTTAAATGGAAGATTCTAATAGAGGAGCTGTTGAAGCTCGGAGAAAGTCCGTTAGCTGCGAACGAAAATAATCATCATCATGAACCGGCACGCTCTCTCTTCGTCCTCCTCTTCACCTTCTGCTTCGCTCCCAGAACACGCACACCGATTTGTCCGGCGCAGGATGCAATGACAGATGGGCGAGAGAGAGAAAGAGAGATAAAGAAAAAATATATAAAGAAAGAGAAAAACAATTCGCGAGAAAGAAAGGGAAGAAAGACAGAAAGAAGATAGAAATACAGAGAAAGAAATAGACAGGGAGAGAAAGATATACAAAAGAAAGAGAGACAAAAAAAGAGATAGAAAAACAGATAGCAACGCAGAGAGGGAAAGAAAATTTTCATTACTCATAATTGGCACTTCAATTCAATAATTAAAAGCAATTAAATAGCGTACCAAGAAGTCACACCGTGCAGACAGTATAGGAAGAATTCACCAACTACTCGGCCGATCCCCTTCATTGGGTATGTGTCATGAGGAGAGGACAACAACAACAACAACAGGAAAAGAGACAAGAGATAGAATCAAAGAAAAGAGCGAGAAAAAAATAAAGAGAGGGAGAGAGAGAGAAAGAGGAGGCGAGAAATAGAGAGCGAGAAAGGGAAGAAAGAGAAATAAAGATACAAAGATCGAGGAAAAGAAAGAAATACAAATTAACAGAGAGAAAAAAGACATGGAAAAATTGAAAAAAAGAAAGAAAGAAAAGAGTTAGAGAAAACACAGAGAAAGAGAGAAAGAAAAAAGAAAGACAGGAACAAAGAAAGCAAGAAAGAAAGAGGGAAATAATGAGAAATAAGCATAGCCGCGCAGCTCTTCCATGTTGACTGGCACCACTAGCGTAAGCTGTCTTAATTTCCTTTTTTTTGTAGACGTAGACCCAGAAATTGTTGGCTCATCCCCACCTTGGAGCATTGGCCAAGAATGGCAAAGCAAAAATAAAATATACTTTGTTAGAACAAAGATAAAATATACTTTGATAAAATATGTCCTGGTAACCGGCTTCGTTCTCCACTGAAACATACAATGAAGTACTGCACGTAAATATGTCAGTACGCCAAGAAATATCCTACAATGTGCATAATTTATTCAAATGGAAGCTTTTTGTAGATCTAGAATCTCAAACCTTGGCTCACACCTACATTGGTGGAAATGGCCAAGAATCGGGTAATAAAGACAAAACCTACATCCCTGCGAGTTGGCGCGTCGTCGTCATCTGTCGCTGATGAAGGCGCATTCACACTTGATCAGCGAAAGTGAGCGAAAACGCCTGAGCAGCCGGAAAATAGTGTTCACGCACGTCGAAACATTTCACACTTGTTCAACCCCTCCGGCATGCCGCTGCCGCCTCTGCCACTTCTAGAATGCATTCAATTCTGTCCGTTACCTGAGCATTTAATTTCGTACCGAATTCAAGTTACAGATGCAAAACAGGGGAAAGAAGTAATTTTCACCCTTTCAAACCATTGTTTCATCAGATACGCCAGCAGAAACTACATCAGCGGACATACCGCCAGCGGAGGCAGCAGCACGCCGATTCGCAGCTGCTACACCTTCTGCCAATTGTATACTCTTCTCGGCAATCTTACAGCCGTGTTACACGGCACTTTTGATCGCCATCAGGGCCGATCCGGATATGCTGGATCCGGGCCAGGTGGTGCTACAAGGTCGCATTTATCATCTTTATTCTGGCGTGCAATTATTTAAATACTAGCAAACCGCCTTTACTTTTTGAATAAACCTCGTATATCGCGCCGAAGCCTGCAGACAATTCTCCTTTAATTCATGGGCGTCTGCATGAAGCGTCCTAGTGACCACATTCTCCCAAATATGTCGAACATGTGGCAGCCACGCAGTAGTGGACGAATCCGCATGCCTTTTGACCATGCCACAAGGTGCACCTAACTGCAAGAGCACGAGCGTGCTTGCATTTCCTCCCCATCGAAACGTGACCACCGCAGAAGGGAATGGAACCCGCAGACTCGTCCATCGTAGCAGAAACTACAATCGATAGAGGTGTTTCGACGGACTTCATACCATCGCGCTTATCTGTTACTTGTATTGTGTTATGTGTCGCCGAATTTACACGAACGAATTATCCAATGAATGATAAGATTACGCGACAAAACAAGGGAAGACAATGACGAAGAAACATATTGTAAAGCAATTACATCAGAGCGGCATAAGCATGTGGTCCGCGTGGCCTAATGGACAATGCGTCTGATTGCGGATCAGAAGATTGCAGGCTCGAGTCCTGTCGCGGACGAGTTTCTTTTTGCTCCATATCGCGTTTCTCCTGTTTTTTTTTAATGCTTACGAGCGTGTTACTTTTGAAAAAAAAAAGTTAAAAGAATGGCCCTCTTTTATTCAGACGTGATGGATGAAACGCTTGATTTCCATCAAAAGTCGACAGCCTACACCTGCGCTACTGTCTCAATCTTCGACAGCCTCAATCTTCGCAAAACGAGCACTCGCTCACAACGTTCCTAGTTTCGAGCTTTCGACCCATCAGCTGCATCAAACGATAGGAATGTACGCGGCATTCGATACGTGTGAATCTTTATGGATGTCGACCTCGTTACGAGCCTGGCTATCCGTATTATTTCCCACTACCGCCTGGCCAGGAAAAAATTTCCACTACCCCACCCAAAACTGAACAAGCCTCAGGCTACCCCATTCAGACTTCTGCAAACATGTACGTATCCCACTACTCGGTCCCTTAATAGGATAGACCCCGACCACTTACAGTCGTGCCCCAAATGCGGCCATGACTCATGCTCTTTCGACCACATGCTCTGGCTGTGCCCAACCCTTACTGCCTCTCCACCCTTCTCGAAGGATCAATGGGAGGAATCCCTGAAGAGTAGTGATCTCCACACCCAACTCCAGGCCGTCCAGAGGGCCCACGACATCGCGACGGAACTTGGACTTCCAGTCCCATCGTGGGCGGAGCCACCAACTTGATCTGGGGGCCTCCGGCTCCCCACATTCGAGTTCCTCAGGTCTCCAATAAAGTTCTTGTCATGTCATGTCATTCGATACGTGTGCTTATCCTTTGCTTTCAGTCTGAAAGAATAACGCTTTTTGATGTGATGTTCCGAAAAAGAAAAGACGCAATGGAAAAGGACAGGACGAGGAAGAAGTGATGGAGGTGGTTAAATTGATCTTTAATTTACAATTCCTAATTTGTAAATAGCGCAATTATTAACGTCTGACACATTTTATTACCACAATTTCACTACACAATCTCTCACAATGTGTGCAACCATCGGCGTACATGGCGAACAACAACAAAATGGACGCTTATTGCTAAAAGATTGCATTTTAATTCGCATTTCATATTTGGCACAGCGGGCCATCTAGCTCGACATCAAGTTATGAAGAGCGGATAGGCAGATGACCGCGAAGCCCTACCACTTTGATGCAGAAGACGCAGTTGCTTCTTCTAGAATCAACGAATTCGTCAGACCTATTTCGGTTCGTTACAGAGAAGAGGCTGGAATTGGCGAGAGAAGAGTGCTGGAATTGCCATGCTGCTGCAAAGTCTGCAAAATCCACGCATGCAAATTGTGGCCCATTGTCACTGATGACGACATCCGGTATCCCATACTTAGCGAAGTGGGCTTTCAGTTTTTTGATGACAGCAGTAGCTGTTGTAGACTGCAATTGATCGATTTCCCAAAAGCCACTGAAGTAGTCAACTGTTATGAGGAAATGTTTCCCTTGCCGCTCCATTAGGTCAATCCCAACTCTTTCCCATGGTCGATCAGGTGTTGGGTGAGGCATCAGGGTCTCCTTCTGTTGTGTGTTACTGTGTCCCTGGCATGTTTCGCATGTCCCAATGTAGTACTTGATCTCAGCGTTCATTTGGTGCCAATACACACATTCTCGAGCCCTACGGAGACAACTTTCCATTTCAAGTTGTGCGGAGTGCAGTCTCTTCTTGATGTCGTCTCTCACGCTCATTGGGATGACTACACGTTGACCTTTGTAGACCAGGCTATCTTGTGCAGTATGCTCGTCTCTGTGGGCAAAGTATGGTGTAATTTCAGCTGAGACTTGTTTCTTCTCGTCTGGCCAACCACTGTAGATGACACTCATCAGTTTCTGCATTGTTCTGTCCTGCGCTGTCGCGCTTTTGATTTCATCCAATGTTTCTTCTTCACAAATTGGCGCACGATGACATTTACTTCATGGTATTCCAGGCTGCTTTCTGTGTGTCTGGAAGGAATGCCCTTCACATAGTATCGGCAATGACGAGTTCCTTGCCTGGACGATACTCAACTTCGATGTCGTAACGCTGTATTTGTAACAGCATGCCCTGCAGTCGTCGCGGAACCTTATCGAGAGGTTTCTTGACGATGGACTGCAATGGCTTGTGGTCTGTGATCACTTTTGTGTGTCGGCCCAATGCATAGTGGTGAAACTTCTGTAGAGCAAACACAATTGCCAGCATCTCCTTCTCGATCTGTGCATATCGTATTTCTGTTGGGCTGAGCGCTCGGCTAGCGTAGGAGATTGGGGAGTCTTCCTGCAGAAGTACAGCTCCTAGCCCCTTTTCACTGGTATCACATTGGATTGTGAGAGCTTTCTTTTCATCATAGAAGGCCAGGACTGGTGGCATAGTCACCAGCTGCTTCACCTTTTCAAAGGCCTCTTCCTGTTCTGCTGACCATGTCCACTTGGTATCCTTGGCTGTCAGTCTTCTAATCGGCTCCATTATTGTTGATATGCCGGGAAGAAATCTGGCAATGTAGTTTACCATGCCACACAGCCTTAGTACTTCACTAACATTAGTGGGAGGGGACATTTCACGGATTGCTTTGACCTTGTCGGGGTCAATGACAAGTCCCTTGTCTGTGAGTTTGTGGCCAAGAAAGATCACTTCTTCCTTGTTAAGCTCTAGTTTGGTTTTGCTGAGGCGAATCCCTTGCTCTGTGCACCTGTCAAGCAGTCTTGCCAACTTCTGGTCATGGTTGAGTTGTGCCCCATCTCTATTTTGGCCCTTGCCATACACAAGTATGTCGTTAGCGACACACAATACGCCTTGTAGGCCATCCAGAGCAGTTTGTAGTCGTTTTTGAAAAATCTCACTGCTTGCAGCCAAGCCAAATGGTAGGCGTAACCACCTGTATCGTCCAAAGGGTGTCTGAAATGTTGTCAGCATGCTCGACTCGTGATCTAAGACACAATGCCAAAACCCATTTTTTAAGTCGAGTTTTGAGAACACTTTGGCTTGTGCAAGTTCCGGCAGTATGTCTTCTAGTATTGGCAATGGGTGTTGTTCTCGCTTGAGAGCCTGGTTTAATGTCTTTGGGTCGATGCAAATTCGCAGCTCACCTGACTTTTTCTGTGCTACAACCATGCGATTGACCCACTGAGTTGGCTCATCTACTCTGGTTATGATTTGTTGCTGTTCGAGCTCTTGCAGTGATTGCTGTACACGCGGTTTGATGCTCACTGGTACCCGGCATGTTGCCGATCCCTCAGGTGCTACTGTTTCTTCGACGCTCAGATGTACAGTCCCTGGGAAGCTGCCTGGTTCATCTCTGAATATTTATGGGTACTTGTCAGTGATGGCGTCCTTCAGCGCTGTCTCGGCTTGCCCATTTGTGGACACCAGATCACAATTCACTGCTATAAGGCCCATCTTTTCTGACGTGTCTTTTCCTAACAGGGGTGCCAGGTGTTCCTCTACCACAACAAACTCGACTGAGTACTTCTTTTGAGTCTTCAGATTTCTCAAGGGAAGCCGGCACTTGCCTTTTGGTGTGATAGTTGTTCCATTGTACATCTTCAGCTGTGTGGGGGCTTCCTCCAGATCTCGACCGTGGACATATCCTTCAGGAATAACATTTCCTTAGGCTCCACTGTCGACTTGGAACATGGTGTGTTCCTTGCTGTCATTTGTCTCTAGTGTCACAAAGATTCTATCTTTCTTCTTTCTTTGCACCGTCAAGATGTCTTCAGAGCTGGAGTCACTTTCATACAGGGCTCGCACACTACCTCTGGTCTTGCACTGCTTTGCGAAGTGGTTTCGCTTGCCACAGTTAGTGCACTCTTTTACCCATGCCGGGTATAAACTTTTCTTTAAAATGGGAACTGTGCCACAGTACCGGCACGTTTTCGTTGATGCGACGGGGGTCTTTGTCACACTTTTCTGCTTCATTGCTTTCACAGCGTGCAGAGGGTCGGCGTCTTGGCTCAGATTGCTTGCGTCTTGTCTGAACGCCTACAGCTGCTCTGCTGAGCTTTCATGCACTGCGCAAACTTTTGCGACCTTTTCGAGAGTCGGGTCTTTGAGATCAAGCAAATTCATTCCGACATACTCGTTGTGGATGTCGAATATTTCCTGATCGTGTATCATCTTGTCGCGCTGTCCCTCGAAATTACAGTCTTGTGCCCTCGTTTTTAGGTCCGTGAGAAAGGAGTCGAAGGGCTCATCTTTCTCCTGCATTCTGCATCGCAACAAATACCTTGAGTACACTTCATTTCTTCTCAGGGCGAAGAACTTGGCCAGCTGCTCCAGAACGACACTCAGAACTTGTGAGCGGTCCACGCCGGGTGCTGCCTCGCCGAAATCAAGGGTGCTGTAGACATCAATGACCGCGGGTCCCGCAATCATTAGAAGCATTGCCACCTTTTGCTCGTCGGACTTGTTTTTTTTTACCTGTCGCAGTCAGGTACAAGTGGAAACGCTACCTGAACGACTTCCAGTTCGCGCACAGATCTCCCGTGAGGCACAATTTCCCTGGTGGCTCAATCGCCATGTGGGTTGCCATTGTTGCTGTTGCAGTCGGCTTTGTCGTTGCTTCGTATCGGTGAACTCACTGTTGAGGGTCAAGATGCGACTCAGGCTTGGTCATCGCTCGCGGTCTTGCTTGTCTCGATGCCTGTCACCACTTCTGACACCATGTTTAAATATCATTTGTATGGGCGGTAAACAGGAGACGAGGGAGGCGTGTTCCACTCAGACGCCATGCATGTTTATTGAAGAGATGCTAGAACGTCGCCGATGATGATAATAGCCGTGTAGTGATGACACTGCGATGTGGCTGTTGAGGATGAACTCACTCTTGTAACAGACATCACACCAGTCACATCCAAAATTTTAAGCAGCTCGGTTGGGCGTCGAAACGGATCGCCGCACTCGCGTTTCCAAGATTTAGCGTCGCTGTCGTAGCCCGAGACAAATCCTTCACAACTTCGAATAAAAGGCCCCATTTATTGCGTTAATTTGGTCAATTTTTGAAGACGACAGTGAAATACTGCGACGTCAATTATTATTCATCACTGCAGCAGGACTATCTACGAAACACTCTCGCGTTGTCTGATGTCGCATTGCACGGAGGACCGTCGGCAACCGCTACTGACCTATGCTCTATGATAAAAAGTGCGGTAATTTTCAGCCGTTTTGGCACAGAGGCCTTACCGCTCCCAGAACGTGAGCTGTTCCTTACAGATCAGCTTATCGGTTGTCACTATCCTTATTAAAGCTTGCGTTCACTGAAGTTCTGCGCACTCCAAGACAATGCTGCCCATGACTGGTAGTGGGGCCCCTGCTTGTCTTCAGTTTTAGCCCGCATCCGTAAGTGTTCCTATTTCAATACACAAGCGACAAACAGAAGGGCGACGTGATGAACTCCGTGCGCATTAATATCAGGTTGCTGCGGTTGTAGCCTCCAGCGTTCAAAACACAGAATATTCAACTCGAGTGCTGACTGTAGGAGCAGGGAACTCTTTAGCACAAACTTCTGATTGTTGCGGATCTTTGACAGAAATTCCTCATTTCTTCTTGTAGATTTGAAGAAAAAATGTCAGTGTTCTCATCGTCTTTAGAAAAAAAGTTAGGCTAGTAAACACTGAAGAAATGAAAGAAAAAAAAAAGAAAATCGTCCGCGACAGGACTCGAACCTGCAATCTTCTGATCCGGAATCAGACGCCTTGTCCATTAGGCCACGCGGACGATATGTTGTCAATGTATTGCTTTATTAGTTTTGTGACAACTTTTCTTCGTCCTTTGTTTCATTTTTTTTAATCGCGTGATGTTGCGATTCATTGGCGTACTCATAGGGGAAAGAGGTGAGAAAGCAACATAAAAGCAAAACTGAAGCGCACCGGAGTAAATAGTCAGAAACGCCTAAATTACATTATAAAGGGGAATCGTTGAGCAGGAATTGCCGCTGGAGCTAACGTTTTGACAAGTGCACTTGACTTCGTCAGGGCAGCGAATAGAGATTATCGTGTTGGGGACCCGAGAACTCCTGTGTACGCACGCTCTCGCGTTACTTGGCACTTCCAGCCGCACCCAAGAAGAATACAAAGGAACGCAAGGGTTTACGTACGTAAGCGGCTTTGGGACCCAGTGGCGGAGCCAAGGGGTGGCAGAAGCTGCCTACACCCCAATGGGGACTCGGCACTTAAATCTCTATACTGAAGACAAGCCCTCTTGTCGAAGCGTTGGCTTCAGCGGGATTTTTTTGTTCAAAGGTTTCTCATCACTCCAAGCCTCCAGCTCTCTCAGTAATTAAGTCTTGTTTCAGTATCAATGCATCTACATCATAGCTGGACAGCGTTTCCCCGGCGTTTCGACAGCCGCCGTAGCACACTGGCAGTAGCGTTCTGCTGCGAAGCACAACGATGTGAATTCGATTGCATGCCTGGTGATCGCTTTTAATTTTGTCAAGCTAAAGACATGCTCGTGCAATAAAAGTAAACACATGGAGCAGGTAATCCCTATTCTTCCACGATAAAGCAACGCAGGTTTAATTGAGTATGGCATAATCTTGCCACTGAAGTGCTCTGAATCTGCTATTCGGATGAGCGACAGAAAGCGAAGCGAGCGACATCGACGGAGAAGCGTGTCAGGCTGCCGATAAATGCAGCCAACACTGTGTTTCCGGAATGACGGCGTCTCCAGATCCCTGAATATTATGTACCTCGGCGCGACGATGGTGCGACTTAAGTTTTGTTAAAATCATTCAGAGGAATTATGTGGCTATATTGGTGTGTATGTATAATGGATCCTTCAAAATGTTCGTAGAGCCTGACCTCTGACTAGGACTATCTGTAACATATGCTTAAAGGCGCAATAAAAGTAACTATAGCAGATCGGCACAACCTTCTGCTATATTTAAAACGGTACGCTAACCTTTTAGGTACGAAGCAGCTTATGAACGAGGCCTGTCCCCCCGGCGTGACCAGTGCCCCGCGTGCCACTATATATGTGTGGAAGAAAGAAGAGGACGAAGTGCTGGCACGAGAGGAGAGCTCGCGCATGGTGCGCAGAAAGGAATGTTTGCCTGCAAAAATAGTGCCACTAATATGGAAGAAAGAAGAGAACGAAGTCTTCGCACGAGCGGAGAGCTCGCGCATGGTGTGCAGAGAGCAATGTTTGCCTGACATATGGACCTGCGATAGAGCGCTCGCTCCACTGCGACGCGTGCTCTAGTATAAATCATGCAAGGTACCCGCTTCGCCATAAATCATCGTCCATACAAGGTACCCACTACGCCATAAATCATGCAAGGTACCCTTAGATGCGAAGCAGCTTATGAATGAGGCATGTATCCCCGGCGTCGCGTCGACGTAGCCAGTGCCCCAGCCAATCCGGAGCGGCGTGCTCGCGAAGCCGAAGCGAAACGGGCGCGTTGACATCGCATTCTCAAACTTCAAGCTGCAACCTTTGCAGCAAGAGCCATTAACTTTATACTTTACGGACCACAAGGCCGTTATACTCAAGGGAAAACGTTCCCCTGAGCTTAAAGTCATATATGACGAGTAACAACATCAGGGGAACCTCGAATAGAAGGACCATGAACGGTGATGAAGAAAATAAAACATTTACAGAAATCTAAGTCGACTCATGGATGCTTCGCACACTATTCAGCATTCCCTTTACGGGGAGATGGCGGGATTTTTGTTATAAGGTGTTGCTAAATAAACGCTGTGGTTCGACCACGGCCACCTGCGGTTCTTTAACGTGCACCTAAATTTAAGTACACGGGCCTCAAACATTTTCGCCTCCATCGAAAATGCAGCCGCCGCGGCCGGGATCCGATCCCGCGACCTTCGGATCAGCAGTCGAGAGCCATAACCACTAGACCACCGTGGCGGGGCTGCGAGGGAAGTACGGTGTTTCTAAAGACCTTTTCAAGCCCGGTTCAGAAGGGGTTGGCCGTCTCATTGCAATAAAAATCGCAGTTGCTTTAGGCAGCGCTAAGGACAGCAAAGGCGACAGCTTATGCTTCAACGAGATACTCATTAAATTACTTTCACATTCTCAGTCAATGAAATTGTTCCACCCCGCCGCTCCCCTCCATCGTGAACCTTTCTGCACCTTACGTCAAGTTTTCTGCACCGAATACCTCCGGGATTGGCCCTTCGACGAAGCGACAATGTCATGTGATGACGTCAGGTGACGTAATGTATGGTACCGTTCCTGTCGTGAACACCAGATGCCGCACCTTTGAACTCCTGAGGTAAATAAGGCTTTCGCCTTAATTGCACTCTTTTGGTGCAATTGTGTCCACGACTAATTGGAAGTGACGAGCTAAGCAACAGCATATTCCACTTACTGTTTCCGATTGGGCATCGTTAAACAGCAGCAAAATATGCACTATAAAGTGTCGAACAACGATACACGTTCACTTGAGGTCCGTAACGATTTCTGCGCAGCATACAGATAAGGAAACGAGAAACTGCATTCGTTTGTATCTTATTTCCTGTCTCAACGACTCTGATTTAAGCCTGTAATTAGGTTATACACTTTTATTTTTTAATTATTTTTATTGCCGAGGTAACATCCATTATTCAAATTATTTTCGTCCTTTTTTAAAAGTGAGCCTTTGCAAAAGTGAGAAAGAGCAGAAGGAAACAAAAAAAATATAGTTACGGGTTCTCCATATCATCAACATACAAGTTGATATTGTTATCGATTTAGCAAGAGTCTTCGTTGTCTTTTTTAGTGTCAAGCATACTGTATTAGACGATGAGAAAGAATTGTAAGTCACGTGTCCTCGCGCAGTTCGAGCTCGTTCATTCAGTCGCCATTTTGCTAGAAACAGCAACCGCTGCAGTCGGACAACGAGGCCGTCCTGTTCAACTAAGGTCGGACGCAGTCAACGCAAGTGGGAGTATATATCGGAATGCCCAGAGGATCTGCATCTCCTCACCATCGTCCGACGGCTAGGCGTGTCGGCGTTGTCATTGCCGCTGCAGACAATAGCGGGAGCCGAGGGCGTTCGAAGCGTCAGTGTGACCACCCTCGAGTATCTGCTCTGGCTCCTTTCATGCCTTCACCCGTCCAGAGTCGCCGAAGACTCCTCAGGACGCCACTGAAAGGACGCCACTGGCTACCGTCCGCTGTCCCCGATGCATGGTCTCCGTTTGTTCACAGCGAAAGCAGCCGGATTCGAAGCATTGAGGCTTGGCAGGTGAGCAACTGCGACGCTGTTTCTATGTTGCGCCTTTGTTCATCGTGTGAAATTCGCAGGACATGGCAGTGAGGGGCGTAGGTGCTTCTGACTTCAGGAAGTGGTCCAGCCTCCCGGTATGGACGTCGCGGCACCTTCGCAGCCTGCAGCTCCCGCTGCTGCTCCATCATGCTGGCGCGGTCGACCGGCCTGGTGATTCGGAACGTGCTGGCTGTTGATCTTTGCACGCACAGCGTATATTTTCCTGGTCGCATCGACGTAAATTTTGATACGTTTCTTTTTTTCAATAAGCTTAATTGGTACAATAAAACAATTACGATTCGAAGCGCTGGTCTCTGGGATATATTTTTTTATGCTATACATCTGACTCGATGAGCGCCAAACCAGACGCTCCCACTCGATGGCTTGCGCGCACTGACGAGCATATTTGACTGTCTCGTATAACACCCAAAACAGGCTTTGTGGCTGCCTTAAAGCGCTTTCTTTGCCGCTCACATCACTTTCAGTACATAATCGTTGGTTGTAAAAGACGCTTCTAAGTGAATTCTAGTCGCGTGAGGCACGTGTTTGTGTGGTTTCCGTCAACCTGAGGGCAAAGTATCCTCACGGACCACAATACCAATTTAAACTACCACTTTTACCACAATACCAATTTAAACTACCACTTTTACCACTCGGTCATGCAAGCACTGTAAATGTTCTGGTAACCGGCTTCGTTCTCCACTGAACTGGGTCGTGAAGTACTGCACGTAAATATCAGTCAGTACGCCAAGAAATATCCACCAAGGTGCATAATTCTTTCTAATGGAAGCTTTTTGTAGATGTATACACTCTAAAATCGTTGGCTCACACCTACATTGGTGGAAATGGCCAAGAATCGGGTAATAAAGACGTAGATGTAGATGTAGATGTAGATCCTGTACTGCTGGCTCGCACCCACTCAGAGGGATTGGCCAAGAATCGGGTAGCTTAGAAAAAAATATTTTAAAACTAGAAATTAGAATAATTTATTATTTTGTATAACAAATTAATAAAGACAAGACCTACATCCCCGCAAGCTTGCGCGTCGTCGTCGTCTGTCGCCGATGAAGGCGCATTCACACTCGAGAAGCGAAAAGCGAGCGTAAAGGCCAGATTGGCCGGAAAACAGCGTTCGTGCGCGTCGAAGACATTCACAACGATTACCATGCTAGTTTATATTGGCTTATTTTCAGTACTAATTCCAACCGTTGTTACATCCGTCAAACATCCCACCTGATAGTCTGACTGTGTGCTCTGCAGAATTTTCAAGTATTAGCTATGTTTTTTAAATCTCTTTTAGTCTAAGATTACAACGTTTATCTTTAGCCTCATAAGTATTTACCTCAAAATGCTGCCGCCCGGTTCTTGGCCCATCCCCCTTTGTGGGTAAGTGCCACTAGTAAGAGGTCATTATCATCATTATCATCATCATCATCATCACCATTTTTTCTGCCTCTCCGGCATGCCTTCGCCCGCTTCGCCACTTCATCGATACATTGCAGTTTTCCCGTTTCTTGAGCATCTAATTTCGCAGCGAATTCGAACTATCCATGCAAAACACGGAAAAGAAATATTTTTGACCTTCTGAGACCATTTTTTCAGCAGATACACCAGTGGAAACTACATAAGCGGACACGCCGCCAGTGACGGCGGTGCGCAGACTCTCCCGCTCGAAAGCAAACAAAACACAGGAAGTGTGTAATAATGGTCCTATCAGAGTCAGCTTAAGGTTTGTTTGCTTGTCGCCTTGAGGGCTTCTAGTGAGACCACTTGTGCGCTTCTTCGATATTTTCTATCCTTTAATAAAAACTAAAAAGCTTCATTTGTCTGAAAAACGTGGGCAATTTTAAAATATTACCAATTTATTACACTATAGAAATTAATTTTCTACACGATTTAAGAAGATACTTCGTTGTCTGTACTGCTTCAGCGTCAAGCACGCTGCATTAGACGATGAGAAAGAATTGTATTCCACGTGTCCTCGCGCATTTCGTGCTCGTTCATTCATTCGCGATTTTGGTAAAAGCTGCGACCGTTGCAGTTCGACAACAACACTGTTTTGGTTAACTCGCGTCGGACGCCGTCAATACAAGCGGGAATAGACATCCGAATGTCCAGAGCAACTGCATCTTCTCACCATCGTCCGGTGACAAGGCGTGTCGGCGTCGTCAGAGCCGCCGCAATGAGGCACGTGAGCCCTGAACTTTCGAATCAGTGTGACCAGCCTCGAGCGTCTGCGCTGGCTCCTGTTATGCATTCACCCGTCCAGAGTCATCGAAGACTGCTCTGGACGTCCCTGAAAGGACGCCACTGGCAGCTGTCCATTGTCCCCGATGCATGGTCGCCGTTCGTTCAGCGAGAAAGCTGCAGCATTCGAAGCATTGAGGCTGGGCAGGTGAGCTACCAGTGCACTGTTACTAAATTGAACCGGTATTCATTGCGTGCAATATGCAGGACGTTTCCGTGGCAGTGAAATGCATGGATGCTTGTGACTGCAGGAAATGATCCTGCTTCTCGATATGGACTTCGCGGCACCTTCGTGGCCCGCAGCTCCTGCCGCTGCTCCTACACGACGCAGGTGTGGTCCTTCCAAACGTGCTGGTTGATGACCTTCACCGGCGCTCCGTATATCTTCCTCGCTGCGCCGACTTTAAGTTAGACATGTTTCTTTTTTTCAATCAGCTTAATTTCTAAAATAAAATAATTACGATTCGACGCGCTGGTCTCTGGGATATATTTTTTTTTATGCTATAAGCATAACTCGCAGACAGCAGGACATCATAACCTGTCACTGACGTCATCGTTGTGGGTCAAAAGAGACTGCTTGTCGATGGCTGTCGCGCACTGAAAAACATATTTGATGATATTGTATAGAACCCAAAATAGACGTCGCGGCGGCTCTAAGGCATAGCTTCATCGCTACTTTAACCACTCTCAGTGTATAATCATTGCTTGGACAGGGCGCTTCCAAGTGAATTCTAGCTGAGAGGCGTGTGTTTGGTTACCGTCAAATTGCGGGCAAAAAAAGAAAAGCTTGCGCTAGCTCGCAGAAGGCTTAAAACACGAAGATGTACTGTGCTGAAGTCTAATCTGGTTGCTTCCAGGTTGTTGCTAGGGTTTAGCCAGGTGATGCTAGGTTGTTTCAAGATCGCTCAGCGCAGAAACGTTCGAGTTAAGCCACAGACAGTCACAGACACGACACGGATGTCCAAACTACTCGCGCTGAAACCGAGCGTTCACACTTCCCAAAGATCGATGGGCACGTCGTAGTTCGCGCAGGGCTTCCATCGCATCGGGGTCTTCTCGCTGCCGTCGTCGCCTTTCCCGTCCCCTAGCATTCCCTCGTTGTGCGTACCACTGAAGCACTCCGTAAAGATACTTCAGCGAAGTTGAAACGTGCGGCCACGGTGTTTATCACTGGGTTATTCCCGACGGTTTATTAATGCTTCTCTCAATTACTGGTTACGTCTGTCTAGAAACTTTAATTGGTGTTTGCCGCCCGTCTGTTGCCTTCTTCATTTTTAGTGGACCAGCGGTGAGCAGTGGGATTGACAAAATTCTGTGGCACATGCCCGTTCATGATGATGCTAGTTTTTTTTTTTTTTTTACGCACTTGTGCACACCAAAGTTTTTACGGCCGGCTTAAACAGCTTTGCTTTTAATATCCACAGGGATCACGAAACCAATCTAAACAGCCACTTTTACAACTCCCTCATACAAGCGCTATAAATGCTCTTGTTCTTGTTCACCTTCAAGTATGGCTCACACCCAAGGGTATTCGCCGTGAATTGAGTAGTTGTATAAAATGTTATAGCACTTTAGAATAACGAAGGTTACACAATAGAAACGTTACAACCTTATATATATATATATATATATATATATATATATATATATATATATATATATATATATATATATATATATATATATATATATATATACAGGGCTGGGCAAAGATACTTTGAAATTGTATCGCGATACGATACAAGATACTCAGGCAAGAAGTATTGGAGATACAGATACAAGATACTGCCGTAATAATTGTATCCGTTACGATACTTGGCAATTGTATCTTAAGATATTTCGATACATTCTCAAATTTGTTTTTAAAGATCCTTATAATGTAGCAGCAAACGCCTATGCACGAAAATGTCTGCTTCAAAATTTCTTAACTGTGATCTATTTTGTTTCATTTGAATGAAATGCCTGTTAGTATCTCAAAGGTTCTGCCCTTCTTGCTCAAAGTACATTAGTTTCCTCCAAAAACAACTTATTGGGGCTTGTTTTAGCTTCTTCACAGGACAACTCTTTATACACTCCGCTGACAGCGGTTCTTGCTTGTCATTTTTGCAATTGATGAGAGTCGCTATTCAGCTTGCCGACCAGCTGGCGGGTTTGCCATATCATCACAATAACGTCAATAAGAAGCCTTCGCACGAGGCGCAAATACCGGTGGGGACTTTTACCTTGTCCGTAAAAGACAGTTTGCACAATACCGTATATCCGGAGAGGTGTACAGAAGCAACAACGCTGGTAGCGACTTTTTTTTTTTTTGGGGGGGGGGTGGGGGGGTGGGGTAACGCATGGTGTATATGGGGTTTGAGACCGTTCGCTAGCGGCCCGGCCGGCACACATGACCGTCTCCGTCCTAGTTGTTTTTATTTTCTAAATAAGTATGTTCGTAAGCTACACAGACATAACTGGTCTGAAGCATTTCTTTCGTGAGGAAGCTGTGGTCACCATGTGCTGAAACATAACCGTGAAACAAAAACTCTATTTCAATCGGCGTCCAGATTTCACTCGTAGTGTACATCGGTATCGACGTTTCTCTGACTCAAAATCCCCTTCAGAAATGACCTATATATGAGATATGGGAAAGGCTTTCTTTCAAATGGCAACGTCATTTTGTTCAAACTCTCTCCGCCCCTACCATCTTCACGGTCCCGGCCCTTGGAGCTAAATTTCGCGACTGCGGCCCGAGATCCCTGGTGTATACGTAGATGACGTAAAACTGCAATCAATTTACATGTTCTTAGCTGCTGGCGTGAGGGATTCTTTGTTGATATACTCACTAACGTGCAATCCTTTAGCAACTTTTCTTCAACGAGAGAACATGTGCAACACGGATATGTCTCAGGCGTATTGTATAGTTGCACAAAGCATCGCAGGACACCGCCGCTATTCGCACTATTGCCGCTTATAGCTCCCATTACGTGGCGATTAGTAAAAGAAAAAATATTTAAGAAGGCCTAAAACAGAAAAACAAATATTAGTAAAATAGAGAGGTGGTTGTGTATCAAACATTCACATTGAATGAGTACAGAAACATAATACAGACGGCGCCCTTAATATCTATGAGCAGAAAAATCGTCAACTTACCTGTTGAGACAATAGAAAATTCAGTGCCTATCGAAAATTGCCTGAAACGGCTCATTGGGACGCTCATGAGTAAAACGGAGCATTCAGTAAAACAAAAAACAACGTTTCTCAAATCGCGAGAAGATGGCTCCTAATGATTTTCATTATTATAATGCAAATTCAATTTCGCTTTTTTCTTAAGCAGTAAGGAGAATATTTTGTACTGTATACTCAAGAGACGTCCACATAATATTATATTCGTTTTCTAAATCGCCTTGGCAACGTGTAAATGTGTAAACAGTAGTAGAAATAAAGCAGGCAGTTAGAAGAATAAAGCAGAAATCTTATTTTGGGAGCGCTTTACAAAAGACATACTGCAGCGACCAGACCGGAAAAACAGTGCAGAGACCTAGGTAATGTATGTGATGCAAAATGACAGCTAAGAAAAATTCGGCAGATCCCACGTACCGTGGGAATCGATGTTATGCGAAGCATGCGCGGGATGGCGACTGGCATAATTTTTCATGTTGAGCGAAACGTTACGGAATGACGCTAGAGAAATGTGGAAGTGGTATAAACACACTCATATGCTGAAGAGTCGCATATGTTTTATATAACCAGTTGTTTACAGTTGCGTAACGATGCCAACAGCAACATGGGTGTTGCCTTCACCAGACGCGGTAAGCTGATATGCAGTGCTCATGTTCTTCAATACTGGCTAGCGCGAATCCGAACAGCACAAAGAAGAAACACAGATGCACAGGACAGGCGTTACTCGCAACTAAGCTTCATTCAGCAAAGTTCCCCTGGATATACACACAGCCGAGTGGCACGCGCAGGCGCACTGCACGTACGCTACAGTCACAGTTGCAGCTGTTACAGTTGCGTTACAATTGTTATGCTTATACTTATCTGTTATGATGGGAACACACGCACGTTTCACGAACCCGTGTGTATGTGTAGAAGGGGTTCTTGACAGTTCTTGATCAAGGTCATTATCACCGCGATCAGTGAGCACCAGCAGCTGGACCGGACTTGTTAATCGAATCCGTTCGTGATCGCGGCTACGAGGGGTCTAAGTGTAGTGAAGTGCGAGGTATAGAATAGCTGGTGGAAATCCTGGATGCCTCTTACGATGAAATGATCTATGACGCCTCCTGCCCTGCACGTGGCAGCGAGGTCTTTTGATGCCCTGTCTACATCCAAGCCGTCTTTCACACAGTATAAAGACCAGGCCTTGTTGAGTCTTGAGAAATCAGTGTTGAAGTCACCGGTAATGATGAGAGGCCTGGTTCTCTCGGCAGATTTATTATAGGAAGCATTGACCCCGGTTTTTGCGTAATCCACGTGGTCCACGTTGCGGAACACGTAGACGACTGGATTGTAGTTGAGCGTCTTCAAGGTTTGTTCTGTCTTCAGCTTCTTCACTTTCCTTGTGTCCGCCACGGTGGTGTAGTAATAAAGAAAAAAAAAAAAAAAGCCACGGTGGTGTAGCGGTTACGGTGCTGGGCTGCTGACCCGAAGGTCGCGGGTTCGATCCCGGCCGCAGCGGTCGCATTGCGATGAATGCTAGAAGCCCGTGTACTGTGCGATCTCGGTGCACGTTAAAGAATACCAGATGGTCAAAATTAAAGCCCTAACAATTATTATTATTATCACTTTCCTTGCGTGTCAATGTGTGTGTGCGCGTTTACTGTGTTGGTTGAGACTTTGTATCACCTGTGGCACATACCCGCATAACTTACTCTGGTATGCGGGTATGTGCCACACGCGACTGAGAGAAAGGGTTTCATGACGTAGGCGACAGGTATTTTGCGTTATTCATGTCATGACCAGTGAATCGCGTGTACCATACACTGATCCCCTGCTATGCCAATTTTGGTATATTAGAAGTTATAGAGACGACCAGGAGAGCGCCCAGACGTAGGCGGCTAGATAGATAGATAGATACGTAGATAGAAACGTCCAAAGTGCCTGAGGTTCGCTAAGAAATGCTTCGCATTTAAAAGCACTTGTGCTAACAATCAAATTATGATTTCATAAATTCTTTGAATAAATGTAGATGGAAGTGAAAAATACGGTACGCCAAGATATCTTCTGTTAGGTAAACGCTTGTTCTATTAGGTCTAGCATCAGTACCAGTGGTGCTAAAGTTGCTAGAATCTTATTTGGATATAAGTTAATTCATTGTATGCAAGTCAAACTTATATCCACGAGATCCTCCAAATCGCTGATATGTAAAATCCACGCGACGCAAAGCAACCCCATTCTTGCACGCATCACATTTCGTTACGGAGCAAGGCGCAATAGATTCTTTAATGACACTGTAACAACATCAGATTTGCGCGATAGACACCGCACCCAGTGGAGTACCCGGCGCAGGACAGTGGCTAAGAGCAAGTGTCGCGGCACTGGCGCAACTAAAAAGAAAAGAAATCGAGAAAACAAAAGGTACGTGGGCTGGGCGTAGACGTCCGCGTGCTTGTCTTTCTGATCTTCTACCCTCACTAGATGACTCTGACGTCAAAATAAAATAACGCCACTGCCCTTAGACTTATTCAGATGGCTTAGTGGCACCAGTACCAGCTTGAGAAGCGGAGCTCTTCCAGCGATTATTGTTTCGCACGGTTGTGTTGCAACAGATGTATCTTGTATCTTAAGATACACGATACATTATCGAATGTATCGGAAATACAGATACAGATACTCGTTTTTCGAGACGTATCGCAATACAGATACAAGATAGCCATAGAGTATCTAAAATAGTATCTAAGATACATGTATCTTCGATACTGCTCAGCACTGTATATATATATATATATATAAGTAAGTGTAGATATAGTTCAATGGGCCAGTTCTTCTTGGGTAATAGGTATAATACAACGGAGGCGTTGTCAACAGTGATATAAATATTTAATTCCCAACAGTTTCGGGAGGGGTCCTCCCTTCTTCGGGGGATGAGTTAAAACTGATGTCGAAGTTCGGTCTTGCTTCTTGCCGTGTCGCTCTCTCGCCTTCAAGGACATTTGAGAGAGTGGGGGAGATAGATTACGAGAAAAAGAAAGAAAAGGGAAAAAAAAGAAAAAACGAAAAAAAAAAGGAGAGAGAAGAACACCGACGAAGTCGGAAAACGAGGCGAGGAAAAAAAAAGAAAAAGAAAAAAAAACAACAACGCTAACTGTGTATGGCATGAAGTCGTGGAAGGTGTTTCTCGGATCGCGTCGGGAGCAGGGCCACCCAAAATTGTTGTCGCGGAGGGCAGAATGAGGCACCTGAGGGAAGCGTCCCCTTAATGGGTCGGCATACCGCCTTTCATCTTCACCCACTCCCTGTGAATAGGCTCCAAGTGGTGGAGGAGCGTAAGCACTTTACATTGTACAAGTAGTGAAAAAACATGAACAAGAAATAAGCAAAAAAAAAACAAAAAAGGGGAGAAAAGAAAAGCAAGAAAGTAAACGACACTGCACTCGTACGAGCCAGTCAAGAAACAGGCATGGTCCCAATTATGATTCCGTGTTGCCAAATTCATTTTGGCTTATCTCTCGGAGGCAGGAGAGTCTTCCAGGGTCCTCATTGATGCCGGCTGTTAATGTTCTAAATTTAAAGATAAAATATGCCTCACGTTGTTCGCGCGCGCGCGTGTTTTGGAAACCGGACTGTAAAAGAGTTACGCTGATATTTTCAAAGCTGTGGTTTGGTAAGCGCAGATGTCTGGATAAGGGTAGCTTCGGCAGTGAAGTGGCGTGGTACCGGTGATTATTAAACCGCAGCCGAAATCGCGTGTCCGTTTGGCCGATGTATTCTTGCCCGCAGACGTTACAATGTAACAAGTATATCACATTGCTGGAGTCACAATTTAGGTTTTGGGTGATGTTGAATTTGAAATCTGAGAAGCTTGCCTTTGATTCACGCGTTGTGACCATGTGTGGGCATACCTTGCAACGAGCTTTTCCGCAGGGGCGGCACCCTGGCTCAATTTTGGCGGGGTTTGTTTTTGCTCTGACAAGAATGTCCTTCAGGTTTTTATCCCTGCGGTACACCACGCGAGGTGGCTCCGCGAAGATGGAAGTCAGTCGTTTGCTTTGCCTAATTATGTTGAAGTGGCGGGAAAGTATGTTGTTAACTCGTGGCACCGATGAGGAGTAAGTTAGTACAAGATTTGTTTGGGAAGTTGTTTTGGATACTGTTTTTGGCTCCTTAATTATGTCATTCCGGTTCACGTTGCGAGCACGTAGTATGGCATCGTCAATAATGTCTTCGGGATAATTTTGTTGTGATAGGGAATTCTTTAGGCATTTTGCGTGTTTGTCAAATTCCTGTATATCGGTGCATATTCTTCGATACCGGTAGGCCTGACAATATGGAATACCCGTCTTGCAATGTCTTGGATGGCTACTGTTGAAATGTAGGTACATTTGTTGGTCTGTAGGCTTTCTGTAAAGGTTTGTTGAAAGGCGTCCATTTTTGACAGAAACAGTCACGTCCAAGAAGTTAATGCAAGTTTTAGAAATGCTATGCGTGAATTTAATTGATGGGTGGAGCTCGTTGAAATCCCATATGAACTGTTGAAGGCTCCCCTCATCGTGGTTCCATATAATGAATATGTCGTCCAAGAATCTTCTGTAATACAAAGGTTTCAAGGCGCGCCCCTCAATAAATGGGATTTCAAGAGATGCCATAAAGGTGCTCGCAAAGTTTGGGGCCATTTTTGTGCCCATTGCAGTGCCACTGACCTGAAGGAAGTGCTTGCCATTAAACTCAAAATGGTTATGGTTTAGTACAAGATCGAGAAGTTTAGACAGTACCTCGCCACTTACACCGGTCGATGAGTCAAATTTCACATACTCAGAAACCGTAGCCCCAATTCCGTCGCGGTGGGGTATGTTAGTGTACAGTGAGCAGACGTCCATGGTCACCAGGAAGCTATCAGCTGGGATGTCGAGACTAGAAGTTTCGCGGATGAAATGGTTTGTGTCCTTTAGGTAAGAGGGAAAAGTCGGTGGGATGTCTTTTATCAGGGAATTAATGAATTCTGATATATTTTCTGTTGATGTACTGTTACTGGATACTATCGGACGTCCCGGATTGCCTGCTTTGTGTATTTTAGGGAGTAGATAGAAGCGACCGGGAACAGAATGGGCCGGCAACATCGCTTTTAGCATTTTGGCGGTAATTTTCCCCTCCCGGCGGAGATTATTAAGCGTTGCTTTTATCACACTCTCAAATTCGGGAGTCGGGTCTTTTGGAAGTTCTTTGTAGAAGTTTGTGTCTGATAACTGTCGCTCCCCTTCTTTTAGGTAATCCGACGTGTTTAGGATTACTATGCAACCCCCTTTATCAGCAGGCTTGATGGTATATATATATATATATATATATATATATATATATATATATATATATATATATATATATATATATATATATATATATATATATATATATATATATATATATATATATATATATATATATATATATATACAGCTTCAAGGGCCTGCTGGACTGACCAGAATTGGTCGGCGAGCTTGGAGCTGCGCAGAGTGCTTCCCACCTCGCCGAGACAGCTTCGGGATCAATACGTTTATCTTTACCCTCGCATTCCTAGAGCATATGCTCAAGCGTAGAGACGCTTAAGTATATCAATACCCTCATTCTGTTTTTTAAAATATATGTGCTGGTAACCGGCTTCGTTCTCCACTGAAACATACCATGAAGTACAACATGTAAGTATCTGTCAATGCTCCAACAAATATCCTCCAAAATGCATAATTATGTCAAATGGAAGCACTTAACGGCGGAGCTGATTCAGTTAGGAGAAAGTGTGTTAGTCGCGAAAAAAATTATGATCATTATGAACCGGGACGCACTCTCTTCCTCCTCTTCTTCACCTTCTGCTTCGCTCCCAGAACATGTGCACAAATTTTTCCGGCGAGAGAACGAGTACAGGGAGAGAGAAAGAAAGGCATAGAAAGAAAAAAGAAAGAAAGAAATAGAGAGAAAAGAGGAACGAAATACTGAAATAAGGAGAAAGACAGAGAGAGAAATAGACAGGGAGAGAAACAGCTACATAGAAAGAGACAAAAAAAGAGATAAAAAGCAGAGAGCAAGACAGATAAGAGAGAGAGAATCAAAGAAAGAGCGAGAGAGAAAGTCATAGAAAGAAAGAGGAAGCGAGAGATAGAGAGATATATAATAGGAAGAATTGCAATGAGATAGAAGGGGCGACAAAGAGAAATAAATATATGGAGACAGAAAGAGAGAAAGAGAAAAGCGCGTAATAGAGGAAGAAAGAAACATAAAACTAAAGAGAAACATTGAAAACCGCCCAGCTGCGCAGTTCCTTGAGGCTTGGCGCCACTAGTGCAAGCTGCCTCAATTTTTAACTGTTTCTCTTTTTCTTTCTTTTCCTTTTTTTTTTTTTTGTAGACGTAGACGCTGAAATCGTTGCTCACACCCACCTTGGGGAATTGGCCTAGAGTAGGGTAACACAGATAAAATCCACTTGCCTGCGCGTTGGGGCGTCGTCGCTGTCTTTCACTAATGAAGGTGCATTCACACTTAAACGAAAAGCGAGCGAAAACGCCAGAACGGCCGGAAAACTGTTCACGCGCGTCGAAAACATTCATATTTGTCCTGGCCCTCCGGCATGCCGCCGCCACCTTCGCCACTTCTAGAACACATTCCGTTTTGCCCATTTCCTGAACATTTACTTTCGTACCGAATTCAAGTTGCACATGCAAAACACAGAAAAGAAAACGTTTTCACCTTTTCAAACCGTTGTATTGGCAGATACACCAGGAAAAACTGCATAAGGCTGAAGCGGACATACCGCCAGCGGCTGCGGCAATCCGATTCGCAGCTGCTAAACTTTCTGCCAATCTCAGCAATCTTACACCGCTGTCACACGGCACTTTTCATCGCGAGATCCGTATAGGCTCGATCCGCGTGTGCTGCTACGCGGTAACATTTAATCGCGATCAGGCCCGATCAGGAACAAGATGATCGCGATCTGCTCAACGCGATCTGGCTACGTGATGGCGATTTGGCTGACGTCTTCGCCAAGCTCGATCCGGATTAGGCTGTACCGTGTAGCAGCGACCAAGTTGTTATCACGATCAGGAAGTCCGGTCCGGATAAGCCCTGATCGCGATCAAAAGTGCCCGTGTGTACTCTAAGAAAAAAGAGAGTCAAAAGAGGGTCATGGAACCGTGACTCTCTTCGGGTGTCCATCTGACCCCTTTTGGAAGGTACAGGCAGAGAAAAGGAGTTCGCATTTGGGAAGGAGTCACTGGACCCTCCTGAAGCGCGTTTCGATTGGCTTCGGTATCGGAAGAGCCGCCGTATACGCCATACATATCGCACGCTCGCCCTTTGGCGCCGTTGTGGCGCCTTGCTCGCCGGTGGCGCGCCGCTTTCCTCTCTCAGTCGTCTCAGAGGTCTCAGTCTGTCTCAGTCTCCTGGTCCATTGTAATGCGCTGCGTGGTTGCGTAGGTTGCGCTGGTTGCGCGTCTTCGGTGGTGTTGACGCCGGCTCCGTGCACGAAGTGACGCTTGGAGGGCGGAATATTCATGGAGCTGCGGACGACAACGGGCGCCAGTTAACGGTGAGTGTACTGCTTTCGTAGGTACTAATTATACAGCTTTAGCTGGGCGTCTGCAGCAGCTCTGCGGATCCTGCCAGCCATTTCCAACAGTAGCCTGTATCCGCGGGTCTGTTGCGGATGCCCAACTAAAGCTGTCAGTTAACGAGTTGCCACCGTTATGCGCGTTGCTGTACAAGCTCCCATAAAGTGAGCGATGCAAACAATAATCGAGGGTCATTTCTTGCTGATCGCACGTCGTGTCTGCACTACTGAAGGTGCAAGATGTCGTTTTGAGATGCACTTTAGTCTACTTTATAATAACATTTCCATCGACCTTGAGTGTGCAGCGTGCTTCCACGCGTGGGAACGTGAAGAAAAAAAGCCTGTGTACAGAACGCTCAGACGCACTATATGTAATGGTTTTTGTTGGCTTAAAGACGGTAGTTTGAGGTACAGATATATTACGGTGGCTTCCAGAACGTACGCGGTAGTCATTCAAGTTGGACACGCCTCGCCGGTAAAGTGAAAAAGCTCTAGACTTTCGACGGCGCGCGTTGTTGCGGCCGCCGGCGTGCACTCTTTTCCCTCGTTTCTGTTTGCTGTTTTCGTGGTTTGCATTCACTGCGATGACGTTGGGCGCTATAACAGAATCGAGTGAGTGTACGTGATTGTCGGAGTTATGTGCGCTAATTCTAGAATATGACATGTCTGATCTCGACGTAGACGGCGTACGCACGCCCTGGGTGTCGTTCGGGCCCTAGTACTCGCATCTGTTTATCTGAGCATTTAAGGATGGGTTACGTTTGTAAAACATGCGGTCAATAACCGCTCGCGGCATGCCCCTGGCTGCCGGAGGATGTGCTTTGTTGCTTTTGGTTGTTAGCCTTTATTATGTCTGTGTGAACCACTTATTGTGTAGGTTTTGCAAACCTTTACTGCAATTTCATTTTCTCATCATAGTATCACGTTCTGCTTTTCAGATACCGTTTTTCATGGTGCTCACGCTGGACAGGAGCGACAACCTAGCAAGCCACAAGTCTGATGCCTCAAGCCGTCACCACTTTTTGATTTATTCTTAATCACAAGGAATAAATATGGAAACATGATGGCGATTTCTGCTGTTCGTTTAGCACCATATGACACTGTGCACATCACAGTCACACATTTTAGTTGGCTATACTCATAGAAGCATGTAAATAAGGAATACCCAAACTTCTTAATTGGAAATCACAGACCATGTTTTCGCGCTTTCTATATAACTTTGTTGGAAAATATGTGTTGTTTTGACGAGTTTTATTAAAATAATGCTAAAACTGAACTATTCTTTTTTTACAGTCGCTGGGCAGAACGGCAAGTATTATTGGACTTGCTTAAAATGAATACTCCACTATATTCAATAGTAGTCGCGCAAAAGTAGAGCAAGGATCAAATGAGTAGCTTAAAATACTTGTGGAGTCGCTTGATGCTTCGGTGTGGGTCCCTTGACCCCCCTAGGAGCGTTACCGGCAAGAGTCGTCTGACTCCCTATAAGTGGTAACGTGATCCTCCCGACGAGAGTCTTCCCACTCTTCCTAGAGGGTCAGGGGACTCTCCTAGAGCGAGCCGACCCTGACCCAAGAGAGTCACCGTGACTATTTAAAGAGAGTCCTATACGTGGCAAGTCAGAACTCTCCGAAAAGAGTAACGCATACTCTTTTTTTTCTTAGAGTGTGACACCGGTATTAATCAAAATCGGGCTCTCGAGTTTCTCGAGAGGCGTCCTTGAGGAGACTGTGAGTTTTGTCGTGCAGCATAGGTAGTTTGCGATTGCCCCGATACGAACCACCGCCCACTTCCCTCGGCCGCCACTTTCAATTTGCCGCCGGATGTTAAAATCGTGCGGAGGCGTATATGCG